>NC_056741.1:1069973636-1070066178 GCF_019279795.1 Protopterus annectens | reverse complement strand
TCCCTCTCTCAAAAACAACTTTCCTCTTGCTACAACAAAATTGCAAAATTCGCCACCAGCCACAAGTCTTCCACCCACCACTGTCTTTCCCTCCAGAAACTAAAATGGCTAGAACTTCCCAATCAATTAACTTACACTCAACTAAGCCCATAAGCTTATTCTCAACCCCTCCCTCTGTCCTTCCCTCTCTACTGCCTTTAAAATGCACCTACCCAATAGAGTATTAAGATCAAACAATCAAAACCTACTCCATAAACCTATACATCCCCCAGGCAAAAACCTTCTATCCTTCAACCTAGCTCGCCTCTGGAACTCCCTTCCTCCACTCATCCGCACCACCTCTAATCACTCTGCTTTCAAAAAATCTCTTTATACACATCTAGCATCACAGTGGGAATGCTCCTGCTCCCACCCTACATAACCTACTCTACTCCTTCTCACACCCCTCCCTGCTCTGCTTACATCTTTAATATATCCTGAAAATTCAATAGAATTTATTAAACAAGTCCTTATGTTTCTTCCTCCCCCACTATATTATGTCTTTGTACCTCCTCTTCCTTTTTAGTAACTATGTTTTCCTAACTTTTCTGTATAAATTGATATTTTTGCTGTGCTAAATAGTTAATATGTTTTTCTGCACAATGTATTTAACTGTATACTTGCTGTACTATTTGATATAGTCTTCTTTTTTACTACTTGTACCTATTATGTAACTTTGAATGTATTTTGGAGCTTTTCTCCCCAGGACTCCATTGAAAACAGGTTCATTTGGCCCAATGGACTATCCTGGTAAACCAACTGCAATAAATAAATAAATAAATGCCCAGTTCAGCCTTCCCATGGCATGTTGTCTGACATATGTCTCATTTATCAAAGTGTGTGAGCATTCCATATGTTGAACTCTGCAGCCCACCACATTTGTGGATGAGTGTGAACTTCAACAAATATCTCCAGTTTATGGTTGTGTGTTGTGTGTCATGTTGTGTAGTTACTGTACAACTGCTTTGTGTGTGAACACAACAGGATTATACTGTGCCTGCAGGGTTTGCATGGGATACTTTGCATACAGTTGTCAACAACCTTTCACACTGAACTAACACTGTAGTACTGTATAGTGTACTGGTTCAGTACTTTGACTGTGGTGGACAGTATCCTGGGCTTTAGTCCTATCACTGCTTTACATTTCCACAGTGAGCACAACAGCCTGGTTAGGGGCCAGTTGTGCACATCTGACCATGTTGCATTATGTTCAGATATGAACTACTTAAACCAGGCTTGTCCAACATTGGTAGTGTAGTCCACAACATAGGTGTACATTTGCAAACACTAGCAATGTGCCCTAGGCCATTTCTAATGCTAGTCGGAGAATGTGTTTGTCCTTCGACACACATTGTAAGTGGAGTTTGCCATGCCATATGTCATGGCTAGTATACTGTGCCTCTGTCTACCTGTGACATGACAGTGATACCCAGGATAAAGCTACCATCTCCCAACCACTCAAGATTCCTCTTGAGGAGAATCGATAAGTGACTCTATGGGTAGCCTGTACTGGGAGTTTACTCATGGGTGGGGGTGGCTTCTGTGTTATGGATCATGCAGTACAGCTTGTCCTATGTAAGTCAGTGCTGGGGTTCAGGTCTCTCATGTGCATAGCTCACTACCATTCAGATTGTACAAGGTGCAGCATGTTTATTGATACCAGCTTGGACATGGCTTTATACATCAGGCACAGCTTGCCTCTGGGTGGGCAGTATGGCAGTGTGTGTAGCTGCAGTTTGTTTAATCAGGCAACACATGGCATCTGTGCAAGCTCTTTGATACTCCTGGTGAGGTACTGTTGGGGACTTTACAGTTGATGGAGGTGTCTGCTGAGGTACATCCCACAGGGGCTATTGTAGTCAATTGTAACGCTGATGAAGGATGACTGCAGAGCCACAATGACCTCCTCTTATCTAGATCTGACAACCTTCATGATTAGGTGGGTATATGGTATGTTTCTGTAAACACTACAGCACATGTTTGTCCAATGCAGGATATCTATCACCTTGAGTCCCCAGGTCTCTTATTATGTGTTAAGTATGTAATGGGTTAACACCTATGTGGTAATTGGTGGGCACTTACTGTATATCCACGGGGGCTGACTATACACTTTTCTGCAATTAGCTTGCTGACATGGCTATGGCACCAGTTGTCTGTTTCTATGTGGCCCTTTTGTGGGATGCTTGTGTCAGCTGATGGATCATATATGGTGAGCAGTTTGTAGTCCTCTGCAAACATGTTCAGACACAGTCCTTCCATGTTGGCCTGTACCTATGGGACATATATACCAGACGAGGGAGATCCCAGGACCAAGCCTTGTGGGATGCCAGTTATATCTGGTTTGTAGTCTGACATGGCTGCAGCATGTCTGACCATGTCTGTTCTGTCCTTGGTCTGCAACCCCTCTACTGACATAGGGGTTTATATTTAAGCTGGTGAGCATATCTATAATAAACACGTAGGGTATTGTATAGAAGCCTTTGCAAGGTCCAGCTACGTTGTGTGGACCACATTGCCCTCAATGACCGTTTCAATTGAGTCAAACATGTTTAGGGGCAGGATCTGCACTTAAGAAAGCCACACTGGGTAGGGTCCGGTGTCAGTAGGTCCCCAATATCTTTATGTCTGCGGTACATGCTGATCCTTTCCATAGCTGTGCAGACCGAGCTTCTCAGGATTCTGGGGTGGTAGTTTTCACTATCCATTCAGGTATAGTATGGATATATAGTTTTCACTATCCATTCTCTTTGTTGAGAAGGACCACTGTTGTTGTACACTGCTCTTTGGGTACATATCCTGTGGTAAGGCTGACATTGAGCAGTAGTGTGATTTGGCATTCCATTCGTCTTGGAGTCCATGTTGGACTCAGCCCAGGACACCATCTCATACCATTGCTGCTGTGTGTTTTGCTTTGTAGATGCTGGCTGTTACCTCAGCATCTGCAATGTCAGGGGGCCAGCAGTCGGCTGGGATAGATATTTTGCATTCGGGGGGGGGGGGGAGTGTTTGCACTGCACCTGTCAGGATGTATGTTGGCAATATGTGTGTGTGTTTGGTATGTTGTTTGTGATATTTGTGTGATTCAGAGCATATCTGTGAATTCCCAAAATGGTTCCTACCATCAGTTGTGAAAGCCTTGGGAATATCCTTAGTGTCCTGTACAATTTGTATCTTCATAGGTTCATACTAGGCTATCCACCCTAGGGCATTTGTTAGCCTAGCCAGAGTGTGTGTGGCTTTCGCCACCCCTTGCTATGTGAATATTATGGCCATTTATGATTTGCCTTGCTGTGCCTCTGTCTGGACATGACACAGTGAAGACCCCCAGTGTAACTCTACGATCATCCATCCACTTGGCAAGATTCCTGTTGAAGAGTGTCAGTGAGGGGCTCTGCCTAACATGGAGTGGGATTCTGGTCCAGGGTGTGGGGAGCCTCTGGATTATGTATCTGTCCCTCCAGCACATCCTATTTCATTATTTGTTGAGGTTGACATCTCTCACTCACAGCTCCGACGGCTTTGAGTTTTCTGGGGTGGAGCATGTCCATTACTCCTGTGTTGGACATGGCCTTGTACAACAGGCATGCAATGCCTCTGTCTAGGCAGTATGTGACTGCATTCAGCTGGGGTGTCTACAGCCAGGCAGCATAGGACATATATTTGAGACCCTTTATCCTCTTAGTGAGGTATCTTTGAGGTCTTTCTAACTGCTGCAGGTGTCAGGTAAGGTACATCCCATATGAGGCATTGTACTAGATTATGGGTGTGATAAGAGAACAGCATAGGGGCACAATTACCTCTGTTGACGAAGATGTGAATCCTTTCATGATACGGTGTCCAATGTAGACAGTCTTCCTAGCCACATTGGCAATGTGAGTGTCACATAACAGGTTACTGTCCCACTTGTGTCCCTAGGTCCCGGATTACTCCTTCCATACATAATGGTTTACCACTTATGTGGTAATTTGTGGTACCTTGTTTGGTATTTGGTGGGACATTCATACTGTCCAGTGTCTTCAGGACGGCTGGGTGGGGTTCCTGTGTGTGAGTGTGTGGTCTGTAGCATGCTACAGACTGTACAGCAGTCTTCCCTACAGTTAGTTGCACATGGGTGAACTCCAATGCCTTGTGCATTTTCAGTTACCTGGACGTATGGGTGTCTGTGCTGAATATGGATACTCACCCTCCTTTTATGTTTTGTTCCAGGTTTTGGGGCCATGATGCATGATGTGTAGTATAACCTGGTAGTGCTGGTGTGCTGTCAGGAGGCTTGCAGCAGGTTTCTGTCACTGCACAGACATTGATGTTCTCCATACTGGGGATGGCCTCGGGAGCATGCATATTGGGGTTTACACATCTGGCATTGGTCAGCATTACCCTTATGTTTCTTTCCACTTATGTTTTCTAGGGTGATGGGTTAGTCTTTTCAGCCTTGCCTACGAAAGGCTCTATGGAGGTGGCAAAAGCCTTATCCAATATCCAGACGCCCAGGGGTAACAGGTGCAAGCCATCCCAGGAACAGCTGCGTGGCTTGTCAAGCATGACATCCCAAGCAGACAGACATTAGATCCCATTGGAATGACACCAGTAAGTGTGCCACTTGCTATAACTGATCATTCCGTGTTTGTACTGTGGCATCATTCTTGGTAAGGGTAGGATGCTGCAAATGGTGAGTGTCATACCGGCCTGGACTACATAATCAGAGAGCTCATCTATGTCTCTTTTCATGTAGTCTACGGAGGTACATCTCAGGTCATTCACACCAGCATGGACTATGACTGCATCATATTTCTACTTGCTTTGGGGTGACCTGCATACTTGTGTTATGTGGCGTATTGTGGCAGCCTACAGGCAGCTTACTGTACCCTTTCCTTTGTTCAGTCTGGTGTGCGGGACAGCAGTGTGTCTCGCTATGGAGTCACCTATTACAACTGTATCAGGCATGTTGTTCTGGCCTGTGACTGTTTGGCACACCAGCTTTGTGTACTATGTGTTGCATGTGCTATGTTTGGAAGTTGTTTGTTTGGGTGTCTGCTTTAGAGGCCTCTGTTGGTGTGCTGTGTTTGTAATTTGTGCCTCCGGGAATGTTTTTCTGTGTTTATGTCTTTGGTTTGCAGTTGTGATAGGTGTATGTGGGACTGTGTTTGTGGTGTGTGTGGTTACCTTCTCCTCCTGACTAGTTTTGGGAGTACTGAGTTGAGGGAGCTCAGCCTCCAGTTTGGATAGATGGTTGCATCTCTCACATATATTTGTATTTCTTGGGGGGAGTAGGGGGTTGTCTGTGTACTTGGGGCAGGTGTAACATTGCCTCAAGATTCACAGATTCAACTTGTTGTGGCTGGCCTTTGTGGATTGTATGTGTGGACATATTTCATAGTTTCATAGTATAGTACTAGGCTATCTGCCCTGGGGCATTTGTAAGCCTAGCCATAGTGATGCGGCTTTTGCCACACCATGAAATGGTACAAAAATGTACAGAATAAATCTAGAATACTGTGCCTCTGTCTAGTAATTGACACAATGAAGGTCCCCTTATATAATAGAATTAGTTTACTGTGCCCCTGTCTAGCAGTGACACAGATGTGACCCCTGGGGTAAACTTACGATCTCCCATCCACTCAAGATTTCTCTTGAAGAGAGTCAGTGAGGGGCTCTGCCTAATATGAACTGGGATCCTGTTCCAAAGCATGGGAAGCCTCTGGGTTATGAATCTATCCCTCCAGCATGTCCTATTCATACTTGTGCTGAGGTTTAAGTCTTTAGCTCTCGTGGTCCTGATGGATTTGGATTTTTTGAGGTGGTGCATGTCCATCAGATCCTGATTGGACATGGCCTTGTACGTCAGGCAGATATCACCTCTGAGCAGGCGGTATGCTACTGAATAGAGCTGAAGTTTCTTTAGTCTGGCAGAATAAGACATATGTTGGAGACCCTTGATCCTTTTGGTGAGGTACTTTTGTGGTCTCTCCAGCTGTTGCAAATGCCGGGTGAGGTACATACCAAATGGGGCATTGTACTCAATCATGGGTCTGATGAGGGAGGAATAAAGGGGTACAATGACATCCTTGGATCTGGATGTGAATCCCTTCATGATGAGGTGTGCAAGGTAGAATGTTTTTCTAACCACTTTGACAACGTGGGTGTCAAATGAGAGGTCACTGTCTACTTGGGTCCCTAGGTCTCTGATTACTTTTTCCATACTCAGTGGGTTGCTGTCTACGTGATAATTTGTGGGTACTTTGTTTTTTCCAAAAGAGATGACTATATATTTTTTGGCATTTAGTTTAAGGCCGTGACTACAGCACCAGTTGTCCGTTTCAGTGAGGCCTTTTTGTAGGTTGCGTGTCTGCTGGTGTATCGACTATGGCGCCTAGTTTGCAGTCATCTGCAAACTTTGTCAGCCACAGCCCTCCCATGTTAGCTTTAACATCTGAGAAATAAATGCCAAACAAGAGGGATCCCAGGACAGATCCCTGTGGGAGACCACTTGTGACTGGCTTTGAGTCTGACATTGCTCAAGCGATTTTAACTTTATGGGTTCTGTCCTTTAGCCAGTTTGCAACCCATCTAGTGACATAAGGGTTTACTTTTAAGCTGTTTAGCTAATCTATGATGCCTGAGTGGGGTATTGTGTTGAAGGCCTTAGCCAAGTCCAGGTATGCTGTATGGACTGCTTTGCCCTCATCAATGGCTCTAGTGACTGTTTCGAAAAAGTCAACCAGGTTTAAAAGGCAGGATCTGCCCTTTACAAAGCCGAACTGGGTGGGGTCAAGTGTCTGTAGGTCCCCTATGTCTCTGTTTATGAGGTCCATAATGATTCTTTCCATAGCTTTGCAGACCAGGCTAGTTAAGCTTATGGGGCGGTCGTTTCCAGGGTCTGTAGAGGCACCCCCCTTGTGGAGTGGGACCACTGTTGCTGTACGTCAGTGTTCAGGTACATATCCCGAAGTAAGGCTAAGGTTAAATAGCATTTTTATGTGTGGGTTTAGCTCCTCTTGGAGTTCACGTAACACGCACCCCGGGATACCGTCAGGACCCATTGATGCTGTGTTTTTTGCTTTGTTTAGGGCAGTTCTCACTTGGACATCTGAGATGACAGGGAGATTACATTCAGCTGGGATAAGTATTTCTTCTTTTGGGGGTGAAGGAGGGAGAAATTTGCACTGAACCTGTCAGCCAGAATGTTAGCAATATCTGTGGGTTCAGTGTATTTTTGTTGTTGTGAACCAACTCTGAGCATATCTGAGGGTTTCCGCCCAGGTTTCTAACATAGCTGAAGAAGGCTTTGTGGTTATCTTTAGTGTCCTTAGCGATTTTTCTCTCAAAGTTTGTCTTGGATGTTTTTATGAGAGAATGTAGTTTTCTGCTAATGTTGATCAGAGATGTCTTCCCTTCATGGGATTTCGCTCTGACGTGCAGTAGCTTCCTTCTTTTGTTATACAATTTGTTTATGGCTGAGGTCCACCAGACAGGACGCTTACATTTGGTGGAGAGGGACTTGGATTTGTTTGGGATTGCATGATCCATGCATTCTTGGAGATCTCCATAGAAAGCATTAGTGAAGGATTCGGCATTGTGGGATGTGGTATCCACTGGCACAGTGGGCTTAAAGGATACCATCTCAGTCTTAAGAAGAGTTAAATCTGCTTTTGAGAAGTTTTTCACTGTGGTCTTTTGTGCTGGGGGTGGAGGTGGGATATGTATATCCAGGGTGATTAGTTTGTGGTCAGATCTCACTAGTGAGGGGTATACTTCCTGTATGGAGCATTTTGTCCTCATGTTTGTGATGATCAGGTCTAGTATATTATCTCCCCTAGTGGGAGAGGTGACTAGTTGTTCCAGTGCATTTGAATTTATGAATTCCAGGAACCTTTGGGTTAGGGTATTAGGGCTAGAATAATGTACCCAATCTATGTTTGGGTAGTTGAAGTCTCCCAGTATGATGGTATTCTGTGATACATTCATATCCTCCAATGTCTTCAGGAAGGCTGAGGGGGGTTCTTGAGATTGGGAGGGTGGTCTGTAACATGCTACCAGTTGTATAGCAGTTTTGCCTATGGTTAGTTGCACCTGTATGGTCTCTGATGCTTCATGTGTTGCTATTAACCTGGGGGTGTGGGTGTCCTTTATGCATATGGACACTCCCCCTCCCTTTGTGGTTCGGCCCGGGTTTGGGGGCCAAAAAGCATGATACGAGGTATAGCCTGGTAGCGCTGGGGTGCTCTCAGGAGCCTTGAACCAGGTTTCAGTTACTGCACAGACGTCGATGTTCTCCATGCTGAGGAGTGCATCAAGTGCCTGCATCTTGAGATTTAGACTTCTGACGTTGAGCAGCATTACCCTTAGTTTTTTTCCATTTTTGTTTTCTAAGGAGGTTGGTTTGTCTTTTGAGCCTTGCCTAAAAAAGGCACTATGGGGGTGGCAAGAGCCTTAGCCAATATCCGGAAGCCCAGTGGTGACAGGTGTAAGCCATCCCTTGGAAACAGCGTGGCTTGTCCAACATATCATCCCAGGCAGACAGACATTGGATCCCCTTAGAATGACACCAGTACTTGAGACAATTGTTAAAGCTGATCATCTTATCTTTGTATTGTGGTATCACTCTTGGTGAGGGCAAGATGCTGCTCAGGGTCAGGGTCATACCAGCCTGGGCTACATAATCGGAGAGCTCCACTATGTCTCTTTTCATGTAGTCCAGGGAGGTACGTCTCAGGTCATTCACACCAGCATGGACAATGATGGAGTCATATTTGTACTTGCTTTGGAGTGACCTGAGTGCGTGTGTTGTGGCGGATCCTAGCTCCCAATAGACAGCTCACAGTCACCTTCTCCTTGTTCAGCCTGTTCAGTGGGACAGTGTGTCTGACTATGGCATCACCTATTACTAGTGCATCAGGCAAGGTGTTTGGCCTTAAGGGCTGCGATTGGTCGACACACTGATTTATTGAAGTATGTGTTGCATGTGTTTTGTTTTGAGGTGGTGGATTTTTGGATGTCTGCTTTGGGAGCCTCTGTTGTTTTGGTAAGTTTTTTATTAGAGCCTCCGAGTATGTCTTGTGTTTTTATGCATTTGGTATGCAGTTGTGGTAGGTCTATGTGGGACTGGGATTGTTGTGTGTGGTTTCCGTCTCCTCCTGTCTGGTCATGCCAGCCCTGAGTTGAGAGAGTTCAGCCTCCAGTTTGGCTATATAGTTGCATCTCTCACATGTATTTGTGTTTGTTGGGAGGAGGAGAGGCTTGTCTGTGTACATGAGACAATTGTAGCATTGTCTCAAGATACCCAGATTGACGAGCTGAACTGGAGACGACACCAGTAATCTACCACTCGACATGCTAGAACAGTATAAGGAAGTGGTATACCTTTAAGAGAAGTGGATATTCACAGGGGTGGTAAGTAGATGTCGTGCTTTACTTAGTACGAGAGTGCTTACT
The DNA here is from genome assembly GCF_019279795.1 of Protopterus annectens. Taxonomy (NCBI): domain Eukaryota; kingdom Metazoa; phylum Chordata; order Ceratodontiformes; family Protopteridae; genus Protopterus; species Protopterus annectens. The sequence goes on along the minus strand of NC_056741.1, from coordinate 1,070,056,707 downwards.
TAGTAGAGAAGTATTGAGAACAAGTGCTAGGCTTATTTTATTGCCATACTACTGATCAGTGATTACTTCATTGTTTATGTTTGCTCTATCATGTAGTAGCTTCCTCATTCTCTTGCATGGTTTGGTTATGGCTGGTGTCCACCATGCCAGATGCCTGCGTGTATGGCATTGTGTCTTGTTTTAATTTAGGATTGCATAATCCAAGCATTCCTGGCAGTGTTCATGGAATGGCTATATTACAGGTTCTGAGGTGTGGCCCATATTTTGCACCTGCACAGGACCTTTCATGGATTCCACATCAGTTTGGAGGAGTGCAAATATTGCTTTACACATGTTTTCCACTGTGGTTTTCTGGCCAGGGACTGTGGTCAGGATTTGTATATCCAGTGTGATTACTCTATGGTCTGGTTTTACCAGTGAGCAATACACTTCTCGTATTGCCATCCAGTACCCATGTTGCTGATTATCACATCCAGTATGCTTACCCCTCTTGTGGGAGTGGTACGTTGTTCCTGGGCATTTTGGTTTATGGATTCTATGAACTTTTGTCCTACAGTGTTGGAGCTAGTATAATGCTCCCAGTCTATGTCTGGGTATTTTCAGTCACCCAATATAATGTGGTTTGGAGGACTTGATATATTCATGTATTCCAGCATAGGGAAGGTGCAGTTCCTGGTGTTGGGATGGTAGTCTGTAGCAGGCTATAAACTGGGGGGGCAGTTTTAGCCACTGTTACTTGACCATGGCTAGTCCATGCTGCTTCTTGTTGTGGTACCAACATGGGGGTGTGGTTATCCTTGACAATTATTGCTAGTCACCCTCCTTTTGTAGCTTGTTCCATGTTTTGAGGCTGTACAGCACAGTATGAGGTGTAACCTGGTAGTGTTAGGGTGCTGTTGTGAGCCTTGACCCAGTTTTCTGTTACAGCACAGATATCAACATTCTCCATACTGGGTGAGTTTAGACTGCATGCATCTTGCTGTTTCGACTTATCCCTTAACTTATTCTTATCCCTTCTGATACCTATGGAGGTAGGTTTGTGTTTTGAGCCTTACCTATTCAGGGCACGCTGTTGGCAACAACAGCCTTTGCCAGTATCCATACGGCCTGCACCAATAGGTGCACACCAGTCCTAGCAGGTGGAGCATCATGTCATGCTCAGCATGTCATCCCAGGCTGGCACACATTGGATCCCCTTTGACTAACTGCGATACTTCAGTCAATTATTGCACTTCATCATCTCATTGTCATATTGTGGCAAGATGCCTGGTGAGGGTAGGATGTTGGTCAGGGTCCTCAGGTGTGCATACAGTAGATGGTGTTACATTACTTAACACATGGCATTCATGCCTCAGGTGGTGCTGCAGGGCTGCCTCTGTCGGATGCGCATATTACACTTCCCTGTACATGTTTATGAGCAGATCATGTCATTTTAGGCATCCATGTTATTATTTGAGTGAGTCAGAGAGGGTATCATTCCCAGGGTTCCTACTGAGCCAGTGTATGTGCTATGCGTTGCCTCTTTGCAAGGCCAGGGCATACTGGGCACGCCTCCTTCTGCCTACTGGGGCAGGCTCAGGTTGTTCCTCCTCCGAGTCACGCTCTGCCTGTGATGGCCTTGGCAATGGTGGGGGGTTGTTTGGCCCGGCCCTATGCTGGTCCTGCTGCAGCTGTTTTTGCAAGATCATATGTAGCATAGCACATACCATGACAATTTGGGTACATGTAGTTGGTGTGTACTGCAAGGCTCCACCAGATGTGTCCAGACACCGGAACCGTGACTTGAGCAGCCCAAACATACGCTCTATTACATTACGTGTTTGTGCGTGTGCCTCATTATGGCGTTTCTGTTCAGGTGTGTGTGTGTGTGTTTGATGGGTGTCATCAGCCACGGCTCCAGTGCATAACCTGCATTCTCCACTAGGTGTCCGTGTGGGATGTCCCCATTGGCAAATGTCTGGTACAGCTGCGTCAAATGCCAGATGTGGGAATCGTGGTAACTCCCAGGGCAGCCAGCGCACACATTCATTATTATGCCATGGGCATCACACACGACCTGGCAGTTGATGGAGGGGATGGAGGGGAAGCCCTTGCGGTTAATGTAGGCCCTACCCCGCTCACCGGCTGGTGCTTTGATGCGTATGTGCGTGCAGTCTATTGCACCCACTACCTCAGGGTATTCCGCTATTTGCTGGAAGAGATGCATATTGCTGGCCAATACCTCACGGGCATTGGGGAAATGTACATGATCACCGACATGTGCTGACATGGCATCCAGGAACTGGTGCAGTACCCTAGAGGCTGATGCCTGTGATATCCCCATCATATCACCAGTTGGTCTCTGGAAGGTACCTGTTGCTAGTATTCTTAGGCCAACACATAACTTGGTTTCCACTGGGATGGGTTCCCCTCTGTTGGTTCTGTGTATGAGGCGTGGCCTGCACAGCTCCACCATTTGCTGCAGGAGGTCTCTGTCCACTCTATAGCGCTCTACTATCTCCAGCTCATGTAACCCGTGGTAGGTGACCCTGGGCTTGTACACTCTTCTCCGTCTCCTCACTGTGGGTTGTCTGGCACCATCTGCATTGTCACCACCCTCAGCAAGTCTCCTAGGTCTCATTATGACAGCTATGGCAGCCCCTAACATTTCTGCTCTGAGTGAAGCTTTTTCAGTTTTCACTTCTAATAGCTTACTCCTGTCTTGCAGTGTCTCTTGAGAGAAACATCTTGCACTGCTGTTTGCAGATTTTTAAGTGTTGGGCTGAGCTACTATTCTGCCTGTGTAATTGCCTGATTCTAATTGTTTTCACCTGCTAGCTCCAGCAGTATTCCCTGCTAGCTTCCTACTAATTCTGTCGCTTCCTTTTTCCTTTGTTTCCTCAGGGGGGAGCAGCGTGTATACCAGCAGAAACACGCTCACAGTGGCTTACACGTGCGCACACGGTTCAGAATCTGCTTATTCGGGTTAAAACACGCGCACACCCGCGCAAACAGTGTTAAACATCTTCCAACACGCTCCCACATGCTCAGACTGCCTTACACGCACGCACACTGTCTTACTCGCGCTTCATGGCGCTCACACGTGCGCATGCACGCCCAGCAAGAAACTTTGGTGTAGGTAACAGTATACACCTTCCATTTCTTTCCATGCTTATGTTGTGGCACTCCTCTTTCCATGATATGTGTCTGACATCTGTCATGTAACTCTGACCTCCAATGAACTACATTTCTTTCTGCCATTCCCCCCTGTGATGTCACCTATCTCCTACTCTGTTCCTCCCCCTTCTGCAACTTTTACACTACTCAGAATGTGCTCATTTGCTATGTGACAGTGGAATTCAGTATACTAACACTCATTTGCATCAGATTGCCTTCTAATGCTTAGTTACATCTCTTAGACTCAGCTTCCCCCCTTAGCAACCACTACACGGTGGCCATGTTGTTTTTGGTCTGCTGGTCCCTGCATTGAAAATCCATGTATTGCATAAAACCCACATCTGTGGGTTTATAACCTTCATTTTTATGTATTATGCAGCGCAGCCTGTTTGCGCGGGGCTGCGCTGGGTTTAAACACCGGCAATCGCCGAAAAAAAAAATATATTTTTATTACTTTTGCATCAGGTTACCTTGCCAATGGCCATATATTTGGCCATTGGCATGCTGCCGGACACATATGCACCCTTTGGAGCTGACATGGCTCCATTGTGGTTTTTGCAGAAACGTACTCAGCTGTCAACTGAGTACATTTCTGCAGCTAAAACGGCTCTTACACGGGCTGTTTTGGGCTTCCTGGATTGCTAATCATCCTCATTTACATGCTATTCGGCTGCAAGTGAGGTGATTAGCTTATCCACGCCCACTCCGTGTAAGAGACGTTTTAGCTAGTCTCTTACACGGACTTTGGGCTGTTCCTGGATCGCGAAGGCTGCATGGAGTCTTACACTACTCTTAGACTGTGCAAGCCTTCGTGAATCCTGCCCTGCTTCTTTGACAATATTTGCCAAGTGTTGTACAGCTTTGAAAGCCAGGAAAACACTTTGTGATTTTCCCTTTAACTTGCAGTAAACAGAGCAGATGCACTACAAAGCATGATGACAGTCTCACAGATCATAATCCCTTATGTGTTTGAGACAAGGATGCCTAGATTCACCTCTCAAGCTTAGTTATTGAGGTGCACTTCTTGGCACCCAATATCTTAACACTTGGTTATGAGGATGAGGAGCTTGCTGATCATAACCCACCCCTCTACGTAGTGTACTGAGCGCGAAAATTATGCTCCAATATTTCGGAAAAAGTCAAATCAATCAGTTAAGTGCTGTAATAGTGCAAGACCTAATCTTAAATTTTAGGCATGCCCTGCTTAACTGCAAGACCTAATCTTAAATTTTAGGCATGCCCTGCTTAACTTGTTAAGGTCGGATCTCTGCCTTGGCATTAAAATATGCCAGTACTGACCATCAAAATGACAGCTCCGGAATAAAACACAGATTTGTTTCTGCCTTTTGTCAGTACCAGTAATGTATCGTTGAGAAAGCTGAACAGGATTTGTGGTAGCCTGCATATTCTGAAGGAAGCAGAGTCAAACTCAAAATATATAAAATTATTTAGCGATGTTGGTCCTCAGTGATTTGTCAGAAAACCACAGATTTCATGAGGATGAGACCAAATTGAGGTAAAATTCTGGACATTCTGTTTAAAACTAAACAGTTGAGTGATTTTTTTTTTAAAGCACGATCTAACAGCACTTTCCAACTGCTTTATGGCTTTGAAAGCCAGCAAAATGTTTAGCCATTTGTTTTTCCCATAACTAGTAGAGTAGCTAGGGTGGGGAGAATGGGGCAATCACCCCAGGCATTAGGTTGTCCAGGGCGCAACTCGCCAATGTAAAATAAAAAAAATATTTGTAGTAAAATACTTTTCTTCATTTATTTCCCTTTCAGGGGAAACAGCAGCCCGTATGTCTGAGATGCTCTTATGTGCCTCCTGCCTTTGCTAACTTCATCTGGCTTCAGAACCTCCCATAAAAAGACCTGTGATTGGCTGAGCAGGTACAACTGGCACTGCCATGGAGCAGGTACAACTGGCACTGCCATGGTGCAAAAAAGGAGGTCTTGGAATATATCATTGGCACTAACACCAAGATGAGAGGTGTATTTTGGTTCTTGTGCTTATATGCACGAACACACTGCTGAAAGGATGGTCGGGGGATATGTTTCATTTTGGTGCTTGTGCATACTTGGTCATGGGGGGGTCATTTAGAGGTCAGTTAAATGCTTGTGCAAAAATGGACAGACTACTGAAGGTATCACAATGACATTCAGAGAAAGAAAATGAGCAATACAATTACACTGCTTGATAGGCAGCAATGCAAAGTCTAGCATAATTTTAATGTATATTCTTGATTTTAAAACAAGGATATAATAAATACTTCCAATATGACTCAAAGATAAACTTCCTGATGATCAGGTTCACTTAAATGTAATTGTTTTCTGAAGTGGGGACAGGTTTCCCTGCATCTCCAATGTGGGTACATGCCACTTAAACCCTCCAGAGTTATATTACTAGACTCTTCTTGGTCATTGAAAAAATGCCTTTTGTCTCCCATGAGAGGTATGCCACTCTGACACTGCTATCAATCTCTTATCACAAGAATTCTGGACAGAGCATAAATAAATCTGGTCAAAGGCCCAAAAATAAGGACAGGGCTTAAATATTGTTCTTATAAAAGTTTAAGCTTAGAAAGTCGCTACAATAACAGGATTTGTATTAGCATGCATTTTCTGAAGGAAATGAAGTCCGAAACACAAATGCATGTTGTTATTTAAGGAGTTCAATCTTCCCGGATTTGTTAGAAAGCCACAAGTTTTATGGAGGTGAAAATGAGAAGTATGGGGCAATTGCTAAGTATTCAGCACATGTTGCTAAATACTCTGAAAAGTCATTTGTTGCCTAGGTGAACCAAGGAGAAAAAAAAATCATGAAAACAGAGAACAATAAGGCCTCATTTTTTGACTAACAGCCTTCTTGAGGTCTCCAGTAGAATACCTTACAACAAATTGCATTGCCCATAGTACTATACCATATCTCTCAGCCAGAGACTGGTGTAGTGTTTGGGAAACCTTTTTGCCTCTGGTGTTTAAGCAGCTTAAGAGTACCATAAAATAGGATAGGCGTATATAATACAGTACACAAACAGTTATTAGCTTTAGTATTTAGGATTATCACTGAACTTTTATAAAAAGTGTTTTAATTAAAATGAAGCTAACGTTATAGCTCAAACACTTCCTTTATTGGATGACCAGCATGAGAATTGGATATATACCCATCATAAATACCTACCGTGACCTTAACTTTGACCACCACGTGTCTACTGTAGTAAAGAAGGCTTTCTACGTAGCGCACTTGATAAGGAGTTTATGATCCCTCTATACTAGTCACTAATCAGGCCCATAATTGAGTATAACACCCCTTTTGGCATGTACCGTACAAAGCACCTGCAGCAATTGGAGACCTCAGAGGTTTCTAACCAAGAAGGTCAAGGGACTCCAGCACATGCCTTAGACAGACCAACTAAAGTCTGTCACTATACTCCGTGTCACAGACTTCTTAGGGGAGACTTATGCCTGGCTTACAAAGCAATCTCTGATCAAACTTACTAAATGTGCTGCACATCCATAAATCAAATGGGGCTAGAGCTGCCCATTCCAGGGACCTATACAGGATGTGCTGGAAGGATAGATTTGTCTCCCAGAGACCACTGCATCTATGGAATAGGCTGCCAATTTATGTGAAGCAGAGCACCTCTAGGACACTGTTTAAAAGGAACCTGGACGAGTGAATGGAGCACTGTAAGTTCTTACCAGGGATAGCACCCACAACACTCCTGGGCATTGGCAGTCATTAATTAATACAATCCTGGGTACAGACTAGAGTATCTATGGTATTATGTTGGGATGAAACTGCTAGGCTTGAAATGACCTATGGGTCAATAGCCTAGTAACCTCCTACAATCCTATAGGTTGTTTTATGCAATAAGAGAAAAGAATCTTGTGGGTCTGTCCGTCTTAAGTTCACTTATTAGCCCTAGGTTGTCTACCCTAGTGGGACACTAAGCCTAGCCAAATTTCTTAACCCAAAGGCACGTATCAAACCTTGTACCTTTTATGTAGGAGATAAACCCAGTATGACTCGTACTGTCATAAGCAATTTAATCCAAGGGGCCAAATGGGCTCACACCCAGACAGACTATTCCGGTCAACAAATGTATTTTTTTCCACTAATTTTTTGATTTTTTCTGTTGCATACTTGCATACACCTTGCATTTATCATTTTGTTAACTTTGGGGGTCATTTTATAAACTGAACTAAGGTACTCAGAGGTACAGCTTATACTGTCTACTACAGCACACCTCTGTTACTAAAACAGTAAAAAACACATACGTGTCTAGTATCTTATGCCACTGAGGCATGCCGTTAGCAGACATGCCACACATTGCTGTATAGATGATCTAGTGTTCACTGAACTGGCACGGACTATTAAAACATTGTGGTACAAGGAACTGTCAATATGTTGTAAACTTCAGGTAAAAGCAGTGCACACTAAACCTTTTTGTGCAGCATACATTATACATATTTTTTTTAAGGTCAGGATGTATATTTTAGCAGCTTCTACCTTGGGTCATGACTTTGTCACAGACAGTGCATGGTTTTCTGTGTTACAGTTCATATTTACCAAGCTATTAATTTGTTATGCTGCTGTTGGCATTTGGACTGTATCTGCAAAGAAATGTGGATTGTGCTCAATTCTGCTTTATTTTTAATACCTGTGTGGTTTCTTTAAATTGCTAAAGCTGTGAGGTGTTTGGTCATGTTTTTGAGTCTCTTGGTCTACATTTTTGTCAAAAGGCATTTTTTCCCACCCTTGGTGCAAAAAACAAATTATTTTTATTATTTTTTGCTCTACAGACGGGGAGGGAAAGGAGGTCCAAATGGCCTAGCTACTCCTCTGTCTCAGACTAGTAGCACATGGAACAGATTACGTGTTCTTGACATGGATGCCAAGATTCATTCTGGAGGTGAATTTCTTGGCATTCATGTTGAAAACACATAAGAAGGTTATTATCGGCAACCCACTGATAATCTTCTGTATACAGGCTGCACTCATAGCAAACTTCAGATGCACAAATCTTGCCCTTGAATAACTGGTGGGAAAGCTGAGCTAGACATCATCTAAAAAGCTCAACCTAGCAGACTTCAGCAGCACTGTTACCTGTTGCAAGCAAGTGGCATCATCATCAACAAAGAAGTGACCGAGCAACATATGAGCAAAGAAAAATTGCAGTACTTCCAACGACTGTGATCAGGTACAACTGCAGCTTATACCAAAGGGATAAACAAGTAAAGCACACTGAACGAACAAGAAAACTCGTACAGAAACGCAGTCGAACCATTAAAAGAGCCATGTGTTTGGAGAGGGGGAGCTGGAGTAAGGATGGAAAGTCAGTTAAAAAACAGAAATGAAATTAAACAGCACTTACAATATAAACTGCACACAAAGTAGCAGAAGGGAAACAGTTGCAAAATGAAAGGGAATTAGGGAGTAAAATAATATAGCAATAGCTGCAGGCTGATGTGGGGTCCATGTAGTATCGATGGATGCAGAATCAATTAGGCACAAAAGAGGACTCCCAAATACAGTCAAAATATAAGGCATAGACAGAATTCAACCACAGCAAAACAAATGCCAGCAAGTAGAAAATAGGTGGATTATGCCAAGACAGAACACAGCTGAGGAGTTGGTTACCACAAGGACTGCAAGCAAAAGCCTTGTGACAGACATTTCGCTTGCTACACAAGTGGCAGTCAGTAAGCGGACTTATAAATTAAAACTCTTCCTTAATATGTTAACTTTAGGGGTTGCTATATTTAATGGAGAGAGTTGCTATATTTAATGGAGAGGACCGGTGACACTAACTGTAATCAAATTCACAATACTGTTGAAAACAGCACTCAGGCTCAAGTTTACATTATGCTAAAACTAGCTAAATGAGGTAGTAAAAACCAAGGCAGTCAAAGCAGAGTTTTAGTTTACATTTTAAGTAACACACGTCCCGAATGGCAGAGGAACTGAAATCAGTATGGAATAAATAAAATAACTGAGTTCATATATAGATAAAATACTAGCAGACATATTGTGTGAGTTTAAAAACATAGTGCAGAAAAAAGGAAGGGGTTTAATTTATATCTCAATACAGTATGTTATTTATCATAATATACTCCTGACAACTTCACAGACATCTGCTTTCTCTCAACATACCCTGCATCCTACAGAAATAGCCAAGAAAAAAAAAAAACTACAGACAAAACACTTTTCTAACATACAAGTCTTCCACCCCAAGATCAGCTACGACAGTGCAGCACTTGAACACCAGTCCCCAGTTACAAACCGCACATTCATTGTGTAAATGTTTTCACTAAGAGCAGTCTCACAATACAGCCACGCTGCTTGAACCCTGTTCCTCAAAGACATCTAATAACACTGTGTATAACAGCAACATATGAACTTCTATGTATGTAGAACGTCTGCAATGGCAGCAAATTACATAAAAATGTCACTGTATTAAGAATGCAGACAGCCTTGATCAAACATGAGGCCAACCAATTCTAAATCAACACATTGATAGCACTGGTAACAGGTACAAGCATAACATTGTAACAGGTACAAGCAAGCAAAATCTGAGGGTAATGCTAGAAGTCTAAACCTCAAAATGCATTCACTCGAGGCACTCCTTAAAATGGAGAAAATCGGCATCTGTGCAGTGACAGAGACCTGGTTCAAGGCTCCAGAGCACCCCTGCATTACCAGGCTATAATTCATGCCACACCTTTCAGCCACCTAACCTGGACCGAAACACTAAAGGCGGAGGCGTGTCCATATTCATTAAGGATATCCATACCTCCAGGCTAGCTGCTCAGCATAATGCATCCGAGGTTATCCGAGTGCAATTAACTCTGGCCAAGATGGCAATCCAAATTGTAGCTTGCTACAGATCCCCCACCATGACCCAGAATTCCCACTCCTCATTTCTTGATACACTGGAAAATATTAGGGTACAACTCAACACCCTAAAAATGGGCAAGTTCAACTACCCCACCATTAACTGGGAAAACTACTCATGTACTGACTTTTGCTCAATGTTTTCTGGAATTCATAAATTCCAACGCCTTGGATCAACTTATCCACATCCCCACCAGGGGCAGCAATATCCTAGACATGGTCATTACCAACATGGGCAACCGGTGTTCCATACCAGAGGTAAATTCCTCATTGGTTATATCCAACCACAAGCTAATCAGCCTAGACATCCACATCCCGCCCCCACCCCCCATTAGGGAAACCAATGTAAAACATTTCTCCAAAGCCAACTTCATGCTTAAGACAGAAGTGGCAAACTTCACAACATCCATGCAGACTGACAATAGAGGTACAACTGCTGAATCCTACACAAAATCATTTTATAAGCACTTAGTGCATGGATCGTGCTATCCCTAACAGAACCAAGATGCTATCCTCCAAAAAAAAAAAGGAAGCTAATCTGGTGGTCCCCTGCCATAAACAAACTCTACAACAGAAGAAAGAAGCTGTTGCAAAAAAAAAATAAATAAATAAAAAGTAAAATCTCATGATTGGAGGAACTCCCTGGTCAGCCTCAGTAAGAAGCAGAGATCCCTCATAAAATCCTCCAAAGCTAGTTAGGGGAAAAAAAAAAAAAAAAAAATCGCCACTGATTCTAAAGACAACCACAAAGCATTCCATAGCTATGTCAAGAATCTCAATGGCAACACTCAGATCTGCTCCGAGTTACAGTACAATGGCACTAAACATACAGAACAAACTGATATTGCCAGCATCCTGGCAGCTAACTTTAACCCCCCAAAGGGCCTATCTCTATACCGGAAGAATGCAAAGTTCCTGTAATCATGGCTGCACAGGTAAAAACCACACTCTCCAAAGCCAAGAACACAGTATCCATGGGACCTGAAAACATCCCAGGCTGTGTTCTACATGAACTACAGAATGAACTGTTAGCCCACCTAAGCAACATGTTCAATCCTAGCCTCACCTCAGGCTTTCTGCCCACTGAATGGCGCACAGCGATGGTTATCCCACTCCACAAAGGGGGAGCCAACATGGACCCCAGGAACTACTGCCCCATTAGCCTAACGAGCCTGGTCTGCAAGGCCATGGAACTAACAAAGACATTGGTAATCTCCAAACTCTGGATTCCACCCAGTTCGGGTTTGTAAAAGGCAGATAATGTCTCCTCAACCTGATATACTTTGAAAAAAATCAAAGCCATAGAAAAAAAAAATCACCAAAGCCATAGACGAGGGCAAGGTGGTTGTCACAGCCTATCTAAATCTCGCCAAGGCTTCTGACACCATCTTCCACTCTGGAATTATAGATAAACTTAAGACAGGTTGCCAACTGGCTCACTGACAGAAACCACACTATGAAAGCAGCAGACTCCAAATCGGACTTCAGACCAGTGACAAGTGGATTACCACAGGGTTCAGTCCCGAGTCCTCTCCTTTTTGGTATCTACTTTTCTGAAGTGCAGGCTAACACAGAAGGTCTTTGGCTAAAAGTTCACAGATGACTGCAAACTAGGAGCCTGAAACTCCTAACGCTGTGGACATCCTACAAAAGGGTCTCACTGAGACAGATGCCTGGTGTCAAAGCCATGGCCTCAATCTCAATGCCAAAAAGTGCACTGTCACTCCCTTTGGTAAAAACTCTGTACCCATAAGCTACCACATAGGTGGTAGTCTACTCAACACCGAAAGTGTGATGAGACCTTGGGGCACATGTGGACATTAGTCTCTCCTTTGATAATCACATCGCCACAGTAGTCAGGAAATCCTTCTACATGGCACACCTCATCACAAGAGGTTTCTTATCCAGGAAAAAGAGGTCATTGTTCCCCTCTACTCGTCACTCATTAGACCCATTATATAGAGTACAGCGCCCCTTTTGTATGTACCTCACAAGACATCTGCAACTGGAAAGGCCGCAGAAATACCTCACAAAGAGGATTACCGGCCTCAAACAGATGCCCTACGCAGACAGTATAAAAAAAACTCCAGATTTACTCTGTCGCACATCGCCTACTCACAGGCGATCTCTGCCTAACATACAAAGCTATATCAAACCCAGAGCTGTTGGACATGCTCCACATAAAGAAATCCCAATCCCTCCAAGCTACACCCTCTAGGGACCTAAACCTTGTTACCACAATAAACAGAACATGCTGGAGGGATAGATTCCTGTCCCAGAGACTTCCCATACTCTGCAACAAACTACCTATCTATATCAAACAAATCTCCTCATTAGCACTCAAGAAAAATATTGATGATTGGATGGGAAATAGGAAATTCACCCCGGGGATCACCTCTGTGGCTCTGCTCAACCGGGGCGCAGGAAAATAATTTTCTTGGGTGGCAAAAGCCAGGGTACCTTTTTGGCTAGACTTGTATAGGCCCTATGGCCGATAGACAGATGTACAGTATGGTATGATGTGTTTAAACCCCTTTTCTCATAGAGAAAAACAGTTCTCTAGTGAAGAGATACAAGTGTAATTATACACTGCACCTCCTTCTGAGGTTATAGCTGGCTCATATTTCAGTCTGCATGCGAACACCATCAGCTGGTTTTCCTTCCATTTCCGTTGCTCAACTGGTGACAGATATCCAGGACTTGCACACATTACTTTGCTTTTCAGCCCATGTTTCTGTACAGAGACATGATTGCTACACACTATGAAGTCAGGCTGTGGCATGCTATCACATGACACTCCATAAACAAAAACAAGAACAAGCTATAATGCATGAGGTCTATGGGTGTTTACATACTTACCAAGGCTTCAAAATGTCAAAATCCTCATTACCATAAATTTAAAGCAAATCAAGGAATCTGCCACTTTTTCCCTGCAGAACTTTTAAGAACTATACACAGTGTTATTGCCATTAGAACCACGTCTTTATGCATTTTCTACTCACCACAATGTGTGCTATACTCTTGACAAGATAAAAGGCATTCTTTGGTGCTGATGTAATCTGAGAAGTTTAACTTTCACGTGACAGAGAACATTAGCTATTCCACATGTAATGTTGCTGTAGTCCTCTGTCCATTACTTGCTGCCACAGAAGTAGTGAATTTTATTAACTTATCAAAACTGGATGGAAACGCAGTTACAAAAACACAAACACTAGATGGTTCTGAAGAAGCCCCAAGCTTTGAAGGGATGAAATCGCTTAACCATTTGCTATTTATTATACAATACATATGTATTATATTTCACTGTGTTTTTTTTCCCCCTTTGGATGGCTATCCGACATTACATGGGCTTGTTGGGTTACTAGTGTTTTTGTTTTGCTGCATGGACACATGCTATGAATCTTTAGATACCTTATATGTTGGTTGTAAAATGCCTCTTCCAAAGCAATATATTATAATTACACACACACACACACACACACACACACACACACACACACACACACACACACACACACACACACACACTGAAACATTAGCCAGAGGCTATTCTGCAAACATAAAAATGATATCTTAAGAAAAAAAAACTATGTTACTGTGCAAGTTAACACCTTTACAGAAGAACACACATCCTGTCGGGCATTACTGCTCGCTTATCTAGTCTGCACTCTCAAGCTGCTTAAAGCTTTGAATTGTCTGCCACACTGCTCCTTTTATACATGAATCTTCAAAACAGGTTTCCAATACCTGGGTGAAAAGAATACAAGAAAATACAAAATGGCAGTGACTGCATCTAGACTCACACAAAGTATCACATGCATCTACCAAGTCAAAGTCAGAGACATACAGTCTTGTGTCAGATCAAAGTTTTATTTCTCCAAAATTACAACCTGCCTAAAAATACAAGACTCAAAGTTCTGATTTATAAAAAGATATACTAAAAGTCAACTCATACACACAGAGGTATGGCTGCACAAAGTATGCCAGCATGTATGTTACAGCAGCAGTCTGGGTAATGGAATGTTGGTCAGCTGGGAATCCACTGGCTGACTAGAATCCCGACTACTCAGGCTTTGTGGAAAGGGCTTTTTGTTTAAGTCTGAAGTTATTTCTGTCTGGAATTCTTATAGCAAGATCTCTTTTGTAGCAGATATTTAATGCAGCACGTTTTTGACTTGCATTAGGACATTTTTTTTGTTCCTTTCTGATAACAGCCAAATATTCTTTGGCTGCAGTTTACACAGTGAAGTGTGTGTGTGTGTGTGTGTTAAAAGAACCAACTCCATCAGTCTTGAAAACTTACCTTGCTCGTTAAACCTTCCACTGGTACCAAAAGAAGGTTTCCAAACACTAAAACTGCCTGGGTTTGAAGAAATAAGCCCTATGAAAGCTGGAAAAATTAGACTACGATTTGGACTCCGGTTACCAAACTGCAAAAATGAAAGCATATTTTTGCAATTGCAGTGTGCTAGTGACACAGCACAGGTCCTAAACACTGACAATGCACAGTCTCATTAATAACCAGACTGGATGCTATGTTCTTGAGAAAGGAGAGAGATCAGATTTAGGACTCCTCAAATTTGACTGGATTAGCAGAAAACTTCCATGAGAGTACATAACCGATTTTGAGCAACGATGTAATCAGATGAAGAAATCTAATATGGTGCTCCAAGATTCAGTCCTTCTGTCACTGTTAAGATACTGAATGCCTAAATATAAAAAGGCTAGAACCGTTACCATTAACAGCATGCCTTGAGCATACTTTTGCCTCACTGATGTGCACACACACATGCCCCATTTGCAGACAAAAATAGTCAGAATTATATTTCAGTAGCCATATTTTAAAAGATATTAAAAACTGAAGTTTGGAAATGCAATAGTGTGTATGAAGAAACAGAAATGTACTCACCATAACGTTCCATCTGAGTAGTTATACTTCATTTTTCTGCAACCTGTGGTTATACAGATCCATATCGGATCCGAGCCGGCAACTTTTTTTCTAGCATCTGCTACAAGCTCAGAGCTCCTCCCCTTACCCATAATGCACTCCCATCTCCTACCTTCCCTCAGATAAGAGTTTTGCTGCAACTAAATACATAAGCAACTCAGCCCAATGAACCAAACCTGAACAGACAGGGCAAGGTCTGGGGGAAGGAGGGAGGGAATGTTGCAGGAAAATGAAGTATAACTACTCAGATGGAATGTTATTGAGTACATAAGTTTAACTACTTCAGATAAAGAAGTTATCTGCAACCTGTGGGACAGAGTCCCCAGCTACTCCAATCCTGGGAGGCCCTTATGGAAGGATATTCCTGAGCACCGCAGAGCCAAAGGATGCTCTACCCCTAGAAATCAGACCTAATTTGTAATGGGAAATGAAGGTATGTGAATTGGCCCAGGTCGCTGCTGCACAAATGTCATCCAAGGGAACCCTAGACCAAAAAGCAGCAGAAGTCGCCATGGACCTGGTAGAGTGAGCCTTAACAATACCAGGAGGAGATAAACCTTTTGCTTTGTAGGCATGTGAAATGCAAAGAGTGATCAATCTGGCCAAAGAAACTTTAGAAATAGCTTTTACCAGAAATGCTTTGGAAAAGGAGACAAACAACTGGTCAGTCTTGTGGAATGATTTTGTTCTATGAAGATAAAAATGAAGCTGTCTATGAACATCTAACAAATGAAGTTTGTATTCACCTTTATTTTGGAAGTTAGGATAGAAAACAGGCAGATTAATGGACCGGTTTAGGTTTGCTTCAGATGCCACTTTGGGTAAGAAGGAAGGATTGGTACGGAGAGGGACCCTATCCTTATGGAAGTTCAAATAAGGTGGCACGGCAGACAGAGCTTGAAGCTCAGAAACCCTCCTAGCAGATGTAATGGCGACTAGGAAAGCTGTCTTCCAGGATAAAAATTTCAAATCCACCGAAGCTGCGGGTTCGAATGGAGGAGCCACCAATGCCTGTAAGACAAAGGTAAGGTCCCAAAGAGGCACTGAATCCTTGACAGGGGGACGCAACAGAAAAGTACCTTTAAGAAAAGCCTTACACAGCCTAGAGGAGGTTAAGGCAATGTTGTCTTCACCAACATGAAAATTAGAAATGGCTGCCAATTGTACTTTCACTGTGGAGGAACTAGCTCCTTGCTGAAAAAGGCCAGACAAGAAATTCAACACTGCTGTAAAGGGATCTAGTTTTCTCAGGCCCAAATAGAAAAACGCTTCCATTTACTGTGATAAAGTTTCCTAGTGGAATCTTTAAGAGAAGCCACCAGAATGGATTTTACCTGGGATGAAAGACCGGGAGTCCTGGCAATCAATGGAACTGGAGCAACCAAGCGGTCAGCTTGAGGTTGCCCAGGTCAGGTGGACCGGCCCCCGACAGATGGGAGATTAGATCCGGGAAGGGATCCAAAACCCACCGGGAGCTAAGAGAGGAGACCAAAGAAATAGGAACCAAACCCGACGAGGCCAGAATGGGACAATGAGGATAACTTTGTACCGCAGTTGGCAAGCTTTCTGAAGAAACTTCGGAATGAGTGGCAATGGTGGATAAGCATACAGAAGCCCGGGGGGACCAAGCATGGACTAGAGCGTCTCTGGGGACTTCCCCTGGTGAGGGAAACAGAGCAAAGAACTCGCTGCACTTCGCGTTGGACGGAGATGTGAAGAGATCGCCGCAAGGCTGACCCCATGCATGGAAGATCTCCTCCGCTACTGACGGTTTCAGAGACCACTCTTACGGCATTAGAATAGCCCGACTCAATCTGTCCACTAAAATGTTGGAGCACCCTGGGATGTGCGTTGCTATCAGAAATCGACCGATTGAGAATGCCCATTCCCACACTCTCATGGCCTTGCGACAGAGGGTAGGATCGGGTTCCCCCTGCTTGCTGATATACCAGACAACAGACATGTTGTCTGACTGAATTGCAATCAGAGAGGAAGGACAGTGTGAAAGGCTTCCAACGCTAAAAGCACTGCCCTCATCTCTAGAACATTTATGTGCAACCTGGTCTCTGACTGGGACCACGTGCCTTGGACTGTCCTTCCCAAACAGTGTCCCCCCACCAGAGTTGGGAGGCATCCGTGGTCACTGTGGCTTAGACTGGAGATGATGCGAAGGGGCGTCCTTCTGATATCTCCTGTGAACTTAACCACCAAAGAAGAGACGTCCTGCAGACGTGACTGATCCTGATCGGAAATTCCATGGGCAGGTCTAGCCAAGACGATTGAACAGCCAGAGTCCATTGAAGAACCCTCATATGAAGGCACGCACAAGGGAGAAATCGATATAGAGGCAGCCATGGAGCCCAGATCCCGGAGAACCTCGCTCGCCTTTGGAGACTTGAAGAAGTTCATTATCTGAGCTATGTGGCACCTGAGGTGTAAGATCCCGTCTGGAGATAAGAATACCTTCATCTGCAAAGTGTCTAGCCGTGCCCCAATAAAGTCTAGAACTTGTACTGGTTGCAATTGGGATTTCTGAACATTGACTGTAATTCCCAGTAGATCTGCCAACCGAATGAATTAATCTCGGGCCAGACACAGGTGATGCTTGTTGGGCGCAGCGAAGAGCCAGTCGTCCAGGTAAGGAAACACCTGAATACCCTGAATCCTCAGGTGAGCCGCTACAACTGCCATTACCTTGGTGAACACCTTGGGAACTGTGGGGAGACTGAAGGGTAGGGCTCTGAACTGAAAATGACTGGCTCCCAGCCGGAAGTGCAGAAACCTCCTGGAGCTTCTGTGTATTTTGATGTGGTAGTAAGCATACTGGAGGTCTAACTAGCACATCCAGTCGCACTCTCTGAGATAAGGTAGAATGGACTGTAGAGAGTGACCATCCAGAATTTCTGTTTGGCTACAGACAGGTTCAATGTAGACAGGTCTAGAACAGGCCTGAGGTCCCCAGTCTTTTTTGGCACCTTGAGTAGATGCCGGATCCGGACTGCTTGGGGGGACCTGTTCGATGGCTCGTTTGAGAGGCAGCTTTGAAACCTCTAGAGCTGCGGCCTCCCTGTGAGCGGATGGAACATCCGGGAGATGTTTTGGAATATTTGGAGGGGCAACAAATGGGATAGTGTAACCTCTGGGGGGACCTGTTCGATGGCTCGTTTGAGAGGCAGCTTTGAAACCTCTAGAGCTGCGGCCTCCCTGTGAGCGGATGGAACATCCGGGAGATGTTTTGGAATATTTGGAGGGGCAACAAATGGGATAGTGTAACCTCTGGATATGATCTGTAACACCCAGCAATCTGGTGTAAGGACAATCTTCCCCCGACTGCCTCCATAGTAGGACAGCTGGGCAACCCCTCAGGGCTGCTGACTGGGTCCATCAGAAAAGGGTTTCCTAGACCCAAAATTCCTGGGACCCCCTTTACCTCTGGGTCGGCATCGATCCTGTCCCCCTCTGCCTTTGGGGCAATAGTTGGACTGAGAATCCCAGGAAAACAGATTTTCGGAACCACATCTTCTGCCCTCTGATTCCTAGAGAAGGACTACTGAGGGTTAGAGAAGCGGAACCTGACGGCAGACAGTCTTCCAGTCCTTTTCGCTCTAGACAACTGTGTCACGTACTGTCTTCCCAAAAAGGGAAAAACCGTCACAGGGAGCATTGATAAACGACGCCTTGAAAGGGTCCGCGAACTGACAACCTGTGCCAGGCATGACACCTCATGGCTATGCCTGTCCCAGCCATCCTAGCTGCTCCTTCCCTGGCATGGGAAAGGAGCCGCATAGATGTGTTTGAGACTGACTTCAGAGTACACATCTCCGCAGAGAACAACTGTTTGTCCTGCGGCGATAAAGACTCTGGGGGCAACTCGGCGAATTCCGAAGTAAGGTCTCGCTGAAGCCGGATCACATGTGCCAAACAGTTCAGCACAAGGATTGAAAAGGTCGCTGAGGAACAGACGTGCTTCCCAAACCTATCCACCGACCTGGACTCCTTGTCTGGAGGGTGGAGTGAGGAACTCTCCTGTGCTAGTTCCTTCTTGGGGGCCACTGCAACCAACAAAGTGTCAACTGGGGCTCCTTTTGACCAAGGTTGTCTGTTGTAAGGGGGAGATAAAATATTGTCAGGGCATTTGGGGATGGGTTGTATGGTGTCAGGCTCCTTCCATGCCCGCGTGGTGATAAGGTCCACTGGCGGGGACACCCTGGAAGTAGATGGGCCCGTGCCAAAGGCATCCAGGAACACCGACTCATCCCCAGAAGGTTTTGGGGCTGACCAACCACCCCTCTGGCGGAGGATCTCCATGATTTCTCTGAAGGAGACATCTTCGGGAGGTGACCTGGCAGAACCTTCTCCTTCATCTAAGTCAGTGTCTGTAGTGAGGGACTCTGGGGGGTCCAAGTGCCTCCTTTTGCACTTGCGCTTATGGTGACCCCCTTCAGTGGGACTCTCAGAAGAGGATTAGTGAGCCACAGGGGGTTCCTCAGGGAAATTAACCTGGGGATCCTCTGGCATGGGCTGTCCCTGAGACAGGATGAAGGGAGTCGTCACCAAATCCAGGAGGGCCTGGGTGGAATCCAAGGGGATAGGCTAGGGTCTTAATCCCTGGGAGAGGACCCTCTCCACCACTTTGAAGGCCGAGGGAGTGCGAACCTCCTTGGCACCCAGTAAGGAAGACGCCCTCCCTGGATCCAAAGCGGGGACTGGAGCCGAAGCAGGGATAGCCTAAGGGCAGAGCCAAAAAATCCATTCCTCAGGTCAGACTCCCTGTCCGCAGCTCTGAGAGTCACTCTTATCCGAACTAGTCAGATCCGAGGAACTCAAGATAACAGCCGGAGTAGAGGTTGGAGGAACTGTCGGTGCAGAGCTACCAGCTCCGAAAATCCTCGGATCCAAGAGCCAGAAGCCAAAGCATGGATCAGGGAAGGAGAGATGGGGCGGAAAAAGGGCATGGATGTCCCCAGTCCAGAGGGAGAAAGGCCTGGCAAGACTCCCATCTGTATTTGGGTCTGAATAAATCTCTGCATCATCCAGTCCATGTCCAAGTCCGATAAACTAAGAGTCGATCGTAAAGAGGCCACTGACTCGGATCTGGCTGGTCTGTACAATGACTGGGAGGAAGGCCTCGGGTCCGAATGTTCCAATGGCTCCGGTGAGAAACGAGGAGACCGCAGCCGTGGAGAAACTGGCTTCATGGCTTTAGAAGGGAGACTAAGAAAGAGCTCCCTGTCCGAGAATCTCTTGCAAGGTCTGTCCTTTCTCTTGTCCCTATCCTCTTTGTGCCTTTCTCTCTCCTTTTCCTTGTCAGCCAAGCTGACTGTAGATTTGTCTTCATTAGGCCCAGCACCAGAAGAAGAGGGAGTTTTGAGTCCCAGTCTGGGTGGGAGGTTGAGCACTAGTTACCGATGCCATGGCAGATTCCAGCATGGATGCAGGGAGAAGGCCTTTGGCTACTAATTTGGCCTTCCGATCCCAGAGGGCCCTAGGATTGAACCCGGTGCATATAGCACATTGAGTAGACAAATGTGCTACTCCCATGCAAATCACACACAGTGTGACCAACAGCCGGGGAGAGCTTATGGCCACACACTGTACATTTCTTGAACACAGATTTTGGCTGATCAGCCATGGTCCTGCACTCAAAAAAGAAAACACTACCTACCAGAAAGCATCACACACAAACCGGTAGTGGAAGGGCAGGCCTAATAACTACTCTATAGAGTTTCACTTTTTTTTTGTTTTTAAAACGACGAACAAGCGATACTAAAAAGGAGAGGAAAGGAAATAATCACTCAGACACACAAAGAGACCAAGTATAAATAACACTTACTATCCCTGAGCAAAGGAGACCACGATGCACACTCACTACTGACGCAGAAAACGAGATCTGGGGAAGGTAGGAGATGGTAGTGCATTATGGGTAAGGGGAGGAGCTTGGAGCAGATACTAGAAAAAAAAGTTGCCGGCTCGGATCCTTATACACACAGGTTGCAGAAAAAGGAAGTTAAATACTTCAGATCAGCAGTTAAAGAAAGGCAAGTTAAGTGCGTTATTGAAACAATAGTAGTTCCACTTTTAAACGCTCTTTCTAAGGATGTTTTACCAACCTGCACATGGAAAATGACAAGCAGTAATGTTTTATCAACTAGTGACTAAAATTCATAGCTTCATACATTTTGTCGACATTCCACACAAGACCTTAAGGAGGTAAATTGTGAGAATGAAGTCCCCATAGTTTCAGGAGATTTGACCAGGGAGAAGTAGGCAGCAAGTGCATCTTCATTACCAACATGTTTTTTGTGCACAGACTACTGAAAATGCTTTGTAGTTAAACACTGACATTAGGCACATTTCTGCTTTACAACAAAAAGTGTGTGGCTTGTTTGAAGGATGGCATCCCTAGACCTAATATTACCATGCCACTGACCTCCAAGTACAATGAGACAGTTGCTGTGGACTTGTATGAACTTAGCTGCTATCAGGTCATCAGTTGTTTCAGTTTTTGAAGCATTTTCTACTTGTGTCCCCCCCCAGCTTTGCAATTGACTCAAATTATGGTAGCCTCACATCTCCTTTAGGAGCCGAACTGTAGTATTTTTCTATCCACCTCCCATTTCTCAACCTATACACCTCATATTTTATATCTATTGATTGATTTGCTCCTACCTGCAGCAAGTAAACTGACAATTCGGTCATAAAACTTGTTTTTACAATTTCTCACATCATAGTACCTGATCATTTTTTTTGTGCGTACTGGTGTATTTTATAATTATAGTCATTAAGAACCACTTACATATCCCATGTCTGCAAGAGAAAACACAATTTCGCTCTCAAGTTTTCATCTCTTCCGCAACCATAAGTGAAGTGACACACAAAACCAGAAGGTTAATCCAGACCTCAATTTTGGAATGAAAAATCTCAAGTACTCAGCAACCAATGTTTGCAAAACGAATATTCACATAACACAGAGAGTAATACAAGTATCACAAAACTACAGTATTAATGATGCTATACTAGCCACTGATGCAATGAATGAGAAGACATGTAATGTTTTGAATAACACAAGACATAATGATCCTGCCGCAGCCCAGTGCGAGGTCTCCTGTTGGAATGGTGGCCTATTGGGCCAAAAAGGTCCAAATGGCCTAAGACTTGACCTGCACTGGGGATCTGATGGCAAAGAAAAATTTTATAAAAAGCTGTGACTGAAGTCCCTAACAGCTTGTATCTGGCTAGAGCAAGAATCACAATGACCCAAAGACAGGAAAATATTTTAAAATTGCTTATAAAATACTTAAGAATAACAACCTTTGCATTACCACATTTGATATGAAGCCTGCAAGTAACTGTTGCTTGAAATGTAAGGACTGCAGTCCACAGTAAATTGCCTTTAGAGAAAAATAAATACTGACCCCCTAGCTTTGTTAATGAGGTGGGAAGAATGACCCAGGAACCCTCTCCAACCAAGACCCAAATCAACAAGCAAAAACAGTATTCTAGATTATTGTTACTGTATTGTAATTGTCAAGAAATATAGTATACATTTACTTTTGATAATACAAGATTATGTTCAAATACTTTTGTTCACATCTGAGAAGTATGGTGCATTCAAATTAAAGCAAGTAAATCAGAACACAGATGAGCATGACATACATCAGACTAGTTTACAAGCAGTCAACAGATCTTTGCGTGATGAGGTTCAAGCAGTCAACAGATCTTTGCGTGATAAGGTTCAAGTTTATCCTATGTACTATAGGCCATAAACACTTGCAGTTAAGTGAACTGTTAGCAGCCTGCACCCTCTTAGATAAAAAGGGGGTTATGTCTTACCATAATGTTCCATCTGTGTTGTTTCATCTTCGTTTATTCATTATGCATGGGATCCGGTTCTGACCTCTGAACCGAGCCGGCCTTTTTTCAAGCTCACGTCAGCCACAAACCTCTTGCGCTAAGATTTCACCCATCATGCCCTTCTCCCTGTCACCTCAGATCTAGTTTGTAAGCTGGAAAAGTGGAGCAGAGGTTACCTCTGTTCAGGCATGACCTAACAACTGGAAAGAAGGACAAATGAGATCCACCAGAAACCTTCGGAGGGGGAAGGCAGGTGGGCCGTAATGAATAAATGAAGACAAAACACAGATGGAACGTTATGGTAAGACAACTTCTTTATCTGATGTTGTTAATCTTAATTTATTCCTTACGTATGGGACAGAGTCCCCAGCTACCTCGTTCCCTGGGCATTATGGAGGGACATTCCGGTGCACCACAGAGCCAAGGAAGCTCTCCCTCTGGAGGCCAAGTCCAATTTGTAATGAGTAATGAAGGTATGAGGCCTAGCCCGGGTTGCAGCCGCACAAATGTCAAAGAAGTTCTAGCATGGAAGTCTGCCGAAGTTGACACCGATCTTGTGGAGTGGGCCTTTACTCTGCCCGGTAAAGGGATTACCATTCTTGCCATAAATGAAGGTAATACACTTTCTCAACCAAGTGGCTAAAGTAACTTTAGAAACTGGGCAACCCAATCTGGAATCAGAAAAGGCTAAAAACAGCTGGTCAGATTTTGTATTAGATTTAGTCCTGTCTAGGTAAAAAGAAATTTGTCTACGTACATCCAAGTTATGCAGGCAATATTCCCCTCTGTTAGAATAATTAGGGAAGAACACTGCCAAATCAATAGACTGATTGAGAGATAACTCAGAAACGACCTTAGGCAAGAAGGTCGGACTGGTCCTTAATGAAACTCTGTCCTTGTGAAAGATGAGGTAGGGCGGCTTGATAGAAAAGGCTTGTAATTCAGAAATACATCTGGCAGAGGTAATAGCAACTAAGAATAACGTTTTCCATGATAAATACTTTAGGTCACAGGTAGATGCAGGCTCAAAAGGAGAATTTGTCAACTCTTGAAGGACTAAGGCCAGGTCAAGGTTGAACATGTTCTCTGAATAGAGGTTTTAGTTGAGCTACGCCCTTCAGGAAGGTCTTACAAAGGCTGTGTGACATTAAGGAAGAGCCCCAGATTTAAAAAGGTATGAAAGATTTTAATACAATACGAACAGGGGCTGAAAAAGGGTCCATTTGTTTATCTTGTAGCCAGAGAGAAAACCTCTTCCATTTGCTGTGGTAGAGTAGTCTGGTGGATGATCTATGAGAGGCAATTAGAATGTCACGCACAGGGGAAGATAGGTCATGCTGCCTGACAATCATTGGAAGTGGAGAAACCAAGCTGTCAGTTTCAGGCTGGATAGGTTTGGATGAACCAGATTCTGTGGGTGAGAGATAAACTCTCTGGAGCTGGATTGAGAGTCCATGGTCGATCTAACAAATGAGGTCACAGAAATGGAAACAAAACTTGTCGAGGCCAATATGGGGCAATGAGGATCACTTTGCTCTTAACTGACGTGCTTTCTTGGGGAACAGGGGAATGAGGGGTATTGGAGGATAGGCATATAGTAGACCAGAGGGCCAATCGTGGACTAGAGCATCTCTCGGTAAGCGTCCCAGAGGAGGCATAAGGGCAAAGTAGTTGCTGCACTTCTGATTGGACGGGGATGCAAACAGATCGCAGCAAGACTGGCCCCAGCGGTCAAAAATCTTCACCGCCACAAGGAGATTGAGAGACCACTTGTGAGGCTGTAGAATACATCTGCTCAATTTGTCCACTATCACGTTGGAGTTCCCGGGAATGTGCATCGCTATCAGAAAAATGGTTGGAGGTTATCGCCCATTGCTAAATTCTCATGGCCTCTTGGCAGTGTGGGTATGATCTGGTTCCCCCTTGTTTGTTGATGTACCAGACTACTGCCACGTTGTCTGAGTGAATTGCATTAGTCCCCGACGGAAGGAATGACTGGAATACTTGTAACGCTAGTAGCACCACCCTCAGTTCCAGGACACTGATATGCAGATGGCCTCCATCTGTGACCAAGTGCCTTGGACTGTCCTTCCCTGAAACAGTTCCCCCACCCCATCAGGGAGGCATCTGTGGTCACTATGGCATTGGGCTGATGAGAGTTGAATTGGCGAGACCACTGGTGAGGGTTGTTTGACATCCACCAAAGCAAGTCCTGTTTGCAAATGTTGGTTATTCGAATCTGAAAATATAAGGGATGCTGGGATGGGTACCACTGAATAAGAAGCAGCCACTGAAGTAGCTTCATGTGTAGCCTTGCTTGGGGAGCTATGGTGATGGAGGCTGCCATCGATCCCAACAGTTGAAGAACGGATCGAGCTGAAGCTAGATTTTGTGACAGTATTGCCTGAACCTGTTGTTTGATCCTCTGAATTCTGATCTGGTAGGGAGCCTGTACAAGTCATTGTGTCCAGAATCACTCCAATGTACTCTAATGACTGACCTGACTGAGTAAGGTGCGACTTCTTCCAGTTTACAGATATTCCGAGCTGCTGAGCAGTACCAAGAGTGTAAGTGAAAGCCTGATCCAGTAGACGTCTTGTTGGGGCAGTAATGAGACAGTCATCTAGGTAAGGAAACACCTGAAACCCTTGAAGCCGCAGATATGCTGCGACTACTGCCATGCACTTTGTGAATGCTCTGGGGTTGTAGAGAGTCCGAAGTGCAGAAGTGAAGATATCTTCTGGAGTCCCTTTCCACCTTTATGTGGTATTATGCGTCTTGAAGATCTATGGAGCACATCCAATCGTCTTTTTTCCAAAAGTGGAAGAATAGACTGAACTGTGACCATCCGGAATTTTGTTTAGGGCGCCGAGATCCAGAATCAGTCCCCAGTCTTTTTTAGCAAAAAGAATCTTGAGTAGAAGCTAGATCCTGTCTGATCTGGGGGGACTGTTTGGAGGACTCTTTTGAAGCAGCTTTGACTGGGTGGCACGTATGGTAAGCTTTTGGGTAAGGTGGGAGTGGATAATAATAGAATATGGTATCTTCTGGGGATTATCCTTTGTACCCAAGCATCTGTGGTTATGGTTTGCCAGGTGGAAGGGTACAAGGAAAAACTACCCCTGAAAGCTTCCAGAGGAAAGCAAAGCAATCGGGCCGCTCCCTAGGGGGCACTGATACGGTTGCCCAGAGAAGGATCCTCTGGAGCCCAGGCTTCGCAAACCTTCCCTGCCCTGAAAGGGGCATCTTCCGTTAGATTTCCCCCCTCTGCCTCGGTTGGAAAACTCGGCCTGAGTGTCACGGAAAGGATCCTGGGACTTTTTCTGCCATATTTTCCCACTCTTCTGATTCCTAGAATAGAACCACTGAGAAGATAAATGGACACACATGGCAGAAAGGGCCTTACCGTCCTGTTCACATCTGGTCAATGTATCTTTTACCTTGGACACAAAGTAGTGGTCTCAATAGGGGTGTTAAGGAAGGAAGCCTTGAAGGGGTCCACAAAAATCACAAATATGCATCCACGCATGGCATCTCATAACTATGCCTGCACCCGCAGCTCTTGCCGCTCCCTCAGTAGCGTGGGATATCAAAAGCGTTGAGGAATTGGAAACAGATTCTAGGGTCACTGAGAGGCCACTTTGTAACGGACCTCATCAGAAGCTGCACCTGCCAGGGTCTCACGAGAGTTTGGACACCAAGTCTCTCTGTTGCCTTGTGAAATGTGCCAGGTAGTTCAAGGACCTAACAGCAAAGGTCGATGCAAAGACTTGTTTCCCTAACCTATCCACCACTCGGGATTCCTTATTTGGTGGGTGAACAGTCTGGCTCTCGTCTGCCAGTTCGTTTTTTAAAGCGGCTGCCACTACCACAGCATCTACATGGAGACCTTTAAACCAATGGGGGCACTCTTCTGGGGGAGAAAGGATTTTGTGTGGCATACGAGGTATGGCTTCCACAGAGTCCGGTGCCTTCCACGCATGATAAACTTGACAAGCTCATCTGCAGATGGGATAACCCAGAAGGTCGGGGGTTGGGTGCGAAAAGCCTGCAGGAACACAGACTCATCTGAGGAAGGATTAGAAGATTTCCATTCACCTCTCTGGTTTTAAAATTTCGAGGATGTCACCAAAGGAAACCTCGTCAGAAGGTGAACGTGGAGACCCCTCCCAGTCATCATAGTCTGCGTCTTCGATCAATGACTTGACTCCTCCATGGAGTCCATGCATTTCCTTTTACACGTAGTCTTGCGGTGAGCTTACTCAGTGGGAGACTCTGGGGAAGACTGTAAAGATGGAGTTTCCCGGGGCGAATCTTGCACCTGATGTGCGGGGGGTGTGATTTGAGACAGCTGAGGCTCAGAGGAAGTAGTAGTCCCCGACAGAGGTGGCCAAGCAGCAACAACCAATGTCCTTTCCAAGGACTGTAGGGTCGGTCCGCCCAAGGAGGGATGCTTTGGTGTCTCCACAGAGGTCAAAAGGAGAACAGGTAGGAGTCTGAAGAAGGGTGATCAACTCCACAAGGGAGAGGCACTTTTGGAGGGGCAGGTATTCCTCTGGCCAAAAGCAGCTGGTCTATAAAAGACGTACCACATCACGTTCAGAAAGGCTTCTGGTAGACCTCACTGAAAACCCTGAAGGCGATTCAGGCCCGTCCAAAAAAGGGATAGCGCGACCACTGACAAAGGATGTCTGTATAGGCAATGTCAAAAAGGGGGTTGCCTGCACCGAAGTGCCAGCAACACACTGCAAGCACCACAGGCATCTGCGCCAGCAACACACTGCAGGTGCCACAGGCGTCTGCGCCGAGAACACTGTAGGCGCCACAGGCGTCTGAGCCGAGAACACTGCAGGCGCCACAGGCGTCTGCGCCGAGAACACTGCAGGCGCCAAATGCTGATATATCCATCGCTGCCGAGGAAGTCTGCACCGAACTAGTCGGTACCAAGAAGGATGATGTCTGCACCGAAAGAAACAGTGTAGAAGGACCAGCAGACATAATCGGAGACAGAGTGAAGTGAGACAGAGCCGAAGCAACAGGCACAGACTGACAATTTAGCTTTTTTATGCCTCACTTCCTTAGGTTCTCCAGATAGAGACGATGGAAGGGACTTAGACCTTTTAGGTTGATTGGAAGTAGGAGAAAAATCCTGTGACCGAGAAATAGTCTTGCAGAAAAAGTGGTCTTAAGGAGACTCTTTAGTACTAGTTTATTTTTATGTTTATCCAAGGTCCTGGCAGAAAACCCTTTACAAATCTAACAGGGTGGCGTCAGTGTGAGATGACGCACACCCAAACAGTAAACACACAAATCATGTGTGTCAGAATGGGCAGTTTGTTTCCACACTCAGAACACCTCTTAAAACCTGTAGTCCCTTTCTTCTCAAACATTAAATCCACATAAAAAATAAAATTAAAAACAGATACTTTAGCCACCTATACACTAGTAGTAAGAAAAGACCACCAACACTGGTAGTAGAGACACCACAAAGGTACAAAAGGTAGAGAATAAGAAAAAAACGACTTAATAAAGTCACAAAATTAACAAATCTTTTAAGAAAATACTGAAAAATTATCTAAAAAATACACTTAGCTGGAGAGGAATGACTGGACACAGCTGAACAGCAACGTGGTAAACTAAATCTGAGGTAACAGGGAGAAGGGCATGAATGGTAAAATCTTAGCTCGAGGTTTGTGGCTGACGCGAGCTTGAAAAAAAGGCCGGCTCGGTTCAGAGGTCGGAACCGGATCCCATGCTGCTTAACATAAGGTTAGCTAGTTCTGCTCATAGACACATGTCTCATAGACACAACTACTCACATAGACTATTATATACTACACCTGATAACCGCTCTCATATCTGGAGACATCCATCCTAACCCAGGCCCCACCACTACTACTACTATAAATAAATCTCTATTATTTACTTCATTAAATTCTCAAAGTGTAGTAAACAAAGTCCCAAACCTACATGCTTGGCTCATACATAATAAACCTGACATCCTCACTATTTCAGAAACCTGGCTAAAACCACACATTAAAGACTCTGAAATGGAAGTTCCTCCTAACTACTCCATCATAAGAAAAGACAGACCTCACAAAAAAGGCGGAGGAGTAGCCCTTCTATACACTTCCTCCCTAGTAGTTACTCCATATAACAAACCTACTCTACACTTTAACAATGCCGAACTTCTCCTTACAATGCTGCAAATCAATAATCATAAACATATATGTATAGCTTCCCTTTACATCCCCCCAGGTGACAATATCTCCACACTTGAACTCATCCTTTCCTGGCTATCCAGTAACATTAAAAATGAAACCATAATCCTAGGAGATGTTAATATTAACTGGGCCCTTATACAGTCTCCTACAAACCCCACTAACATCAACCTCTACAATTTCTCACACCTGATCACTTTGGTGACCCACCCTGCCAAAACCCCCTCCAATGGGAGTATACTGGATTGGATTCTAGTCTCCCACCCTCACTACTTCACCAACACTGGCACTCTTCCCGACCCACTTGGTGACCACTTACCCACCTTTACCCACCAGCTTCCCACTATCCTTCAGCATACTCACAACTACATTACAATCCGTGACCATAAAAACTTCGACCCAGTAATCTTTTCAAACTCACTGCAAGCAATTAATTGGAACCGTCTAAAAACACTATCCCTTGACGATGCAGTCTCATACTTTAACTCAAAATTACTCGACTCCCAAGCTAATTTACGGACTAAAAGAATAAAAACTAGATCAGCCCCATGGCTCTCCAAAACTACTCTTGCTATCATGAGACAGAGACAAAGTCTGGGGACGCTACCAAAAACACAAGACAGCACCACTCCTTAACGAATATAAAATGCTCCGAAACAAAGTAAAGAAACTCATTACTTCTGATCGTCAAAACTACTTCTCTACACTCAAAAACCAAAATAAAAACAACCCACAGAAATTCTGGAAAGGGATCTCTACTCTCCTCCACCCCAGTAAACCGGATACTCCCACCCCAGACCCAAATGCTCCAGATCATGAATTAGCCACCCAATTCAATTCTTTCTTTATTGATTCAATTTCTAAATTAACCTCATTCTCCAACACCTCTCTACTATCTAATATCCCCTCATCCACCCCCACTATCTCTATTTCTATACCCTACTCCTCACCCACTAACTCCTCTACCCCCTCTTCTACACCTACTCTTTCCTCATCTCCACCTCCCCAAACTCCCCCCCTGACTGCTCCCTCTTCTCATTAAATCCAATACCAACATCTACTATTAAGAAACTTCTTCAGAAATTGAAACCATGTACCAATGCTCCTGATAATATCCCTTCTTACTTTCTCAGTATAGCCGCTGAAACCCTTGCCTACCCCATTAGCATTTTAATTAACCGCTCTCTACAAGAATACACAGTTCCCCAAATCTGGAAACAAGCCTTTATTATACCTCTACATAAAGGTGGTAACAATAATAACATTACTAATTTCCATCCCATAGCCATCCTGTCCCCCATTTCTAAACTCTTAGAAAAATGTGTCTAACTTCAGCTCCTTCCTCACCTCCTAGACAACCATCTTATAACTCCCACACAGCACGGTTTCAGACCTAATCATAGCACCATAACAGCCCTCCTCTCCTTCCTTGAGGTTGTAAATAAAGCCCGTGACTTTGGAAAAATTGTTTCCACTCTCCAAACTTCACCTATCTTCCTCCTCTTTGAACTGGTTCTCGAGCTACCTATCTAACAGAAGTCAAGCTGTAAAATGGAAAAAAGCTACCTCCTCTTTCCTTGGTACCCCTACAGGAGTTCCCCAAGGCTCCATACTGGGTCCTCTTCTCTTCAACATCTTTATTAATGACTTCCACAAATCTAGCCCTTTCTCTAGCATCATCCAATATGCAGATGACTCAACTATCATCTGTTCTGCCTCTTCTATCACTACCCTACAAAAACTTACTCGATGCCTTCTCTTCCACAGAGCAATGGATGCTATGTAATCATCTAGCTCTCAATGCTACCAAGACCAAACTAATGTTATTTACTCCTTCTAAAGTCATCCCTCCCGACATGGGTACCTTCTCAATTACTACTCAACACAACTCACCTCTTGAAATAGTGTCAGAAACCAAACTTCTTGGGGTCCAAATCGATAACCTACTGAAATTTAACTCCCACCTGCAAATTAAAATAAAAAAAACACACCAGAAACTTGGCATGCTTTATAGACAGAACACCTACCTCACATCTGCTACTAAAATCAAACTTGGCATGCTTTATAGACAGAACACCTACCTCACATCTGCCACTAAAATCACTCTTTCTACCTCCTTCCTAATCCCATCCCTTCTATATGGTGCCCCACTACTAACTAATCTTCAGTCCTTGTTAAAAAAACAACTTACCTCCAGCTACAACAAAATTGCAAAATTCGCCACCAGCCAAAAGTCCTCCACCCACCACTGCTTCTCCCTCCATAAGCTAAAATGGCTAGAACTTCCCAATCAACTAACTTATACTCAACTAACTCTAGCCCATAAGCTTATTCTCAACCCTTCCCTCTGTCCCTCTCTTTCTTCTGCCTTTAAAATGCACCTACCTAACAGAGTTCTAAGGTCAAATAATCAAAATCTACTCGAAGTACACAAACCGACTCATCCCCCAGGCAAAAACCTTCTTTGCTTCAGCCTCGCTCGCCTCTGGAACTCCCTACCTCCACTCATCCGCACCACCTCTAACCACTCTACCTTCAAAAAGTCTCTTCACCTTCATCTAACATCTCAGTGGGAATGCTCTTGCTCCCACCCCACATAACTAACTCTACTTAATTCTCCCTCAGTACCATATTATACGTCTATAGCCATGATATTTGTTCTCTAATCAGTATTATGTTACATTTATTTTATTACTAGTACGTTTCTTCTTATTGTATTAACTGTTATGACTGCTATTCTAATTTGATGAGTTCTACATTTTTTCTGTTTACATAATATTAATAACTCTCTGTACTAATATTGTTACTGTTAAATGTTGAAAATACCTTCTGTTATGGAGCTTTTCTCCCCAGGACTCCATTGAAAACGGGTTCTTTATGGCCCAATGGACTATCCTGGTAAACCAACGGAAATAAATAAATGTACCAAAAACTACCCAAAAATGACATTAATAAGTCTACTTTAAGCGACTACTTAAATTAGTTTCTTTAGGTTAAACTTTAGTTGACCTCATAGCCTTGGATTAAGACCTTAGCAACTATTATATCTCAATTAATGTTAAGTTTTGAAACTGGTTAACAGATCAAAAATAGCTTTGTTCCTAGTACTTGTAAGAAGGCACTTACTGGACTCACATGAATAGTGGATCAAGTGCATATAACAATTACCATTCCGTAAGTCCCCTGTGTCATTTACCAAAAATTTTACAAACATGCAATCATTCACAATTGTTCCAACAGTTAAATTAAATGCGGCTGAATCTACAATTCACAACATGGCTCTATGCCTAACCATAACACTGATAACTAGCTAATAGAGGTTATGCAGCACAACATGACTAGATAACAAAGGACTCATTATTAGGCTTTCTAAACCACTGTAGAGCACTTGACCTGAGGACCATATAATAATATGTACAATGTGTCTCATGACCCTAAGCAGCTATTGGCCTCTCTCAGGCTACAACTGCTCCACTCAGTCAAAAGCAAAAAGCACTGCTATTCTGAAATATCCATATCAAAGACGAACCAAACGCTTCCATGCCATCAAAAGATGGACATACCAGACTCTCTCACAGCAAGTCCTCAGTGGAAGAAGCAAGCAAGCTCAACAAAACTGCCTGCCCTCATCCATGATCATAAATTATGGATTCAAAAGACAAATGCAAATAAAGCAGTATTCACAATCAACCAAGAGCTATACAGGCTCTATACAGCTGTGATAGCCATGTCAGTTCTTCCCTGTGTTACTTTATCTACTGGTAATACATACCCCCTCCCTTCACCTTCCAGACTCTGTGCATCTTTTAACAGAATATAAAACCTTCACTTGCATATAAGCTTGAGCTGAGATGGAATAAAATAGCTAAAACATTAACTTGCAAATGTCCACAGTACCATCTCCACATCCTTATAAACTTCTGTAAAAGTAAGGTTTTACTTACAACTTCTACTGGACAGTTAGTATAAATCCCAAAAATTAAGGCATAATCTCATTATCTACAAGACGTTGGCATAGTCTGAAATATATATTTCTGTGCTTTTACAACAGAGTGATACATTTTCAAAAATAATTTGTTTATCTTTGAAAAAAATGTCTACAAGGACAAAGGAGTTATTCTACTACAAAGAAAACTGTGCTGCAGGAGCTATGGATTACTTGCAGCTCCTCATTTTAGTTGTAAATTTAAATGACAGCGCTTGAGAGAGGACTCTGAGCTTAGGTTTTCCATCTAGTTTACGTGCGTTACTTTCTTAGAAAAACTACTTATGCGCCATATGTGCTATGCATATATGCATGCTGTGGTTGCAATTGTGCAAGTATAATTAATTCTAGGAAAAAACAATGAGGTGTCATTTTTTTTAATTGGTTTGAAAACTATAGATAAAACAAACCAATTACAAAACAAACAACCCTTTACACAAGTCCACAGCTGATCAATACAAAGTTATACCATCAGCAATTAATATTTTTCAAGCTCGTCTATACTAAGCCAAGATTTATATGAATGTGTAATATCAGAAGTTCTCATCTTTATAGTATTTCACTACAGAAAACTATTTTTTTGCCATAGTAATAAAGTCAACATTAGAAGGGTTAACTTTACTTTTCCAATTTTTAGTAATTACTTTTCTGGCTATAGCAAGGATAGACCAAAGAAAAGACACTTGATTTTTTGGAATTCTCAGGAATCAGACCATTAATTAAAACTAAAGGATTTACAAATATTACATCTATCTGACCACAGAGCTTGAATTAAGTTATTAAATATTTTCCAAAAGGGGAGAGGACTTCACATTCATATACTATATGTGCCCAGTCAGCCATTATTTCAGAATTGAATCTCCATTTAATTCTATTTGATTTATACACAATTGTAATTATGTTAGGAGAGACACAAACTAAGAATTTCCAAGTGAAAATGTTCCAGTATAATGAAGATGTGGTTTTATCTATCAATTTTAATATTTCTTGCATTCTTCAGAGAATTCTTCATTATTAAACTTTTAAGGAATAGTTCCAACAGGAACGGTCTAAATATAAGAAATCTAAGAATTTCATAAACTTGTGATATGACTTTTCATTGCATTACTGATTATTTATGAATAATTCCAATAATTTGGGGGAAATGTCTTATCTAGAAGTATCTTCTTTATCTCAGTGTTCAAAGTCTCTAAATATTTGCAAAATTAACCAGTTCTCAGAATCTTGATTGTATCTGGACCTTAGATTTTCAACAGTATATTACATATAAAGTTACTTTCTTGTTTCAATACTTGCAGTTTGTTAAAGTTATGAGTTTCTAAGCAGTCATTTGTATAAGAGCAAGTCTTTAATAAAATTGTTAGAATATGTGAACCTCTGGAAAGAGAAAATTATGTATTTTAAATAGGGAATTTGAGAAGAGGATGTAATCCCATTTATGCACAAATCTTTTGATAACCAGATAAAAACTATTAGGGACTATTTGTTTATGACTGGACTGGTTGTGATATATTTACTACTAACTAATAATATTTCTTGATGTATTTGTTTCCATTTTGGATCACAAGATGAATTTATCCACAATAACTTTTATAACTGTTGAAGTAGTATACAATTGAATATCAGGGAATCCTGTTCCACCATTGTCCCAACCTCTTCTGTGCCAATCAAAGGAACACTTGGTTTATTAGGATGCCAACAACATTTAAGTACATTATTTATCTTCATCAAATTTTTGGTGGAGATAGTACTAAAGATTATAAGACAAACATTGCTTTGGTTAGAATTACCAAGCTTAATAAACATTAATCGTTCTTCCATGGTAAAGAACAATTTGTTCCAGTTTGTGACTGAACTTTAACAACCTGTTTTGTTTGCATCTTTTTTTTTTCTATTAGACATATAATGGCTATACCAAAATATTTAATTTATTTGCTATTATAATTGAAGTCTATAAATAGAATATTTTGTAAGAATTTAAGATTCAATTATAACAAAACAAGTACATTTATTACGTTTGAGATTTCTTCAAACTGACTCTTAGAACTAATTATATGTTCTAATGAATTTTCTACATTTCCTATTCATAGTAAAATATCGTCAGCAAAGAGTTGAATCTTTAGCTCGAGATCTTCTTTTATTCGGATACCATTAGTGTTCTTATTGGATCCAATACTATTAACAAAGGGCCCTATAGCTAATGCAAAATGTAAAAGTGCCTTTTAATTTAAAGGAATTAGAAAGAAAAGAACCTATTTTAATACAAGCATGAGTTATTGTAGAACTTGGAAATTTATGCAATTATTTCAGGTGAGAAATTATATATTTAAGTGTTTTAAACAGGTACGATCAATTAACTCAGCCAAAAGCCCCATTTAAAATTGAGACCAATGATAGAAAGTAATTTTTATTTGCATTGTCTATTAATGTGTACATTCTTATAATATCCTGTACTTTTCTATTTAAAATAAACTAAACAATCAAATTCGGTTTAGATACAAGTAGATTACTTCTGTTAGCTAAAATGAATAGTACACATTTAAAAGTGAAATGGGTCTATATAATGAACGCTTTGTAGGATCCTGGACTTTAAAATAGGTGATAAGGGAATATTTCCATGATGGGGTTACTAAGGTTATTTCTCTACAGAAATTATCTAATATTTTAACTGCATTATCCGATTGTCTGTCTTGTACCAGAACTATATCAAATACTATCTAAGCCAGGCTCCTTATTTTTTTTTTTTTAACTTTATTTGATCTTTTATTTCTGTTAAAGTGAATGGTCTATCATTTTTTGTTCACTTGTTATTTTACTATTTATATTTTCCCGTAGAAAGTTTCAACTATATAATCATTATCTAGGTTATTTGTATTATTTATATTTCCATAAAATAATTTTAAAGCCCTGAAGAATACCTTTAATGTCTGTTCTTTTCAATTATATTTCTTTGATCTAAGAGCAAGTTTATGCAAGCTTAAAGGGTTTATTGAATATGCCTAAAGTTTATATTTTTCCAGGTTTATTGAAACTTTATGATTTAGAATTTTAACATATTTTGTATTTAATTTTTTTTAAGTTCAGACTGACTGATAATGTCATTTGGTTTTAGATTTAACTTTAGTGGGTCAATTTTGGCTTGTAGTGTATTCAATTCTGAGTTTCATTTTCTTGAATTACTAATATACCAGCTTGTAACTCTTCCATTTAAGTAACTGAATCCAACAGGACAATGTTGGATACTTCACCATTCATGTTTATGTGTAGGAATTTTTTTGATCTCTACCATACCAATCCTTGAATCCTTTTATTTTAATAATGTCCGGTGATAATCTCCTGTGATGTATGAAATTGTCAGGTTTCAAAATAATAATATTAAAGATTACAGCATAATGGTCCAATAATCGACTTGAAACTATTGAAACTCTGATATGTGATAACAGATAAATGTTATCAATATTTGTGTTCCATGTCTATATGAATAATGGGTAAACTGTAGCAAGTTTGTTTTCCTTAGCTCATATATGGCGTTTAAATTCATCAGATTTACATAACTTGTTAAGTGTTTGGCTGAAGATATGATTCTCACCTTTCTATCTGCAGTGGATTCTGATGTAGTTGTACTGACTCATTTTAGATTTTGACTGACAGCCATACATTTCTTCTTCATCTATAATCTGAATCCTATGCAGAAGTTGTACCTCCATGTTCTCAAATAACCCTTAAAAAATAGATACCGTATCAAGTTAATTAGTACCTACAGACACTAATATATAGAACCACTTGCATTCACATGCTATGTTACTGGTACCGGACATCTCAAAATATACATTTTGAGAGTTGACTTGTTTTTACATGAAACTTCAATGAAAATTGGGACTGCTCAGCTAGATATTCACAAAACAAAAGCAGGCACATATGTGCTCATTTGCTACCTGGGATACTACTCTTGGGCAATTTTCAGACTCACCCATTAGTACATTCTCAATTAGTTCAAAAATTAAAATAGTATAAACGTATTATGGATGTTGGCAAATATTAAGCACAGAAGTTGAACAATAAAGATGGTCACTGTAGTATATACAATGTTTACATTATTTACAAGAAATAATGGGCAAGTGACTTTATTATACATTTACTGAAGACATTCAGCATCTGTCAAGATCCGAATGTACATTAAAACACAGAAGGACAGAGAAAAGGGGGGACAAGGAGGAGGATGGTATGGGGAATAACAAAGAAGAAAGAATTCACAATACTTAAATGTTACAATGAGGGAGAAGGTGAAAGTGGTACAAATTTATTAAAGGGGAAATAAATTTTGTAAGTATATTCATTTAGCAGATGTTATAAAATACATGTTGAATAAAGAAAAGCTTGGCCATATATCATGCATATAGTTTGACTGCAAGATAAGATTCCTTCAAAAAGCAGCTGTTTGACAAGAAAAAATTATTCTGAGATAAGCACCCTCACAGAGATTTTTTTTAACCATACATAAAAACAACCTTACCTGCCCCATCAATATATTTTAGTTCTACATAAATAAGGAAACCGTTACCTTACTTGGCTTCAATTTCAAAAAGGTAGCTTGTGCATGCTGGGTAGTATCACAAGACAACAAATACTAAAACTCAAATTAGAGAATTTCACATCATAGAGTGCAACTAGTCTTTTTTACACCAAAAGCCCAGTATAGTCAAGAGTGCTGGTGAACAGTATTGTGGCTTAGTCTTTAATCACTAGACTGAGAGAACCACCGCTTGTCCACCAATTATAAAATCCACAGAAAAGTTAATGCTGCTTCACCAAGTGTAATAGAAAAATGACTGCTGAAAACAGTAATTCTCCACTCTACTGCAGCTAACTAAAGGCTTCAGCAACATTTGTCACATTAGTCAACTAGTCAAGGGCATGTGACAGTCCAGCAGGTCACAAATGTCCAAAATTTGAATAAAAAAACTACTTTGTCTTCTATTCTGCAGAATTAACAGGTATGGGGTTGCAAGAACAACTTATTCTACTGTAGTTAGTGTGCTCCAGCCCCCAGTCTTTATATGCTTTAATTTGGAATTTGTCAAGGTGCAAAGAAACATTCTAAAAATTCACATAATTTCTACAGGACTGTTTAAACATAGCTAACATTTATAAAAATTTTTAGTTCAACATACTAACATAGCTAACATTTATAATAATTTTTTTTTACTTCAAAATACTAAATTTGCTACACTATACCACACTGTCTCGCAGCACTTGAGTTTCATACTTCACATTCTTCAGAAACAAAAGTGACAGGTAAAACCCTAAATAAACATGAACAATATTTAAAGTATGCCCCTGATTCTGGGCTTTTTTCACTCTCTATTTTTGGTGCTGTCCCCAACTCTTAAGAAGCTGAAGGGCACAACTGCCTTCAAAACAAAAAAAAGGCGTATATTTTATGTATTTATAAACGACACACACACGTGTGTGTGTGTGTGTGTGTGTGTGTGTGTGTGTGTGTGTGTGTGCAAAATATGTGACAAGCGACTACCTATGATAAAGTTTTACTCAAAACAAGTAATTTGTCATGTTAGAACACACTGTGGTCTAGCAATGCCTTACTAACTACAGTTTAAGTATAGTTGTGTAACTAAACTTACCATAATAGTAGATGTTTGAATGATCATTGCTGCACTAGCCTTAGTTATATCCAGCTAAGGATAAACAGCTAGCCAACTTCCAAAGCTTCAGGGCACCTTCCATGCAACCAAACTGCCAGGCAGATCAAGTAGAGCTGACTAAAAGGTAAGTTTGGGTGGAAACCATTCACAGCGTTCTGGTGAGACAGAAAGAGAGAGGCTGAGCCCTGACCTGACAACGCTAT
The DNA here is from genome assembly GCF_019279795.1 of Protopterus annectens. Lineage (NCBI taxonomy): Eukaryota > Metazoa > Chordata > Ceratodontiformes > Protopteridae > Protopterus > Protopterus annectens. The sequence goes on along the minus strand of NC_056741.1, from coordinate 1,070,017,777 downwards.
GAAGAAAAAAATGACCATATCCTGGCATAAACAGACCAAAAAACAAGGGGATGGAAGGAAGGAGCAGCTACTGCAGCAGTGATCATTCAAACATCTACTGTTATGGTAAGTTTACTTACACAACTTTACCATTTTCATCACATTGATCACTGCTGCAGTAGCTATAACTATATGGGCAGATTAAAGATTCATAGGCAAGTACTAGGCTAACTGCCCTAGTGAGCCATTTTAAACCTCAACATTTCCCTTTCTGAGCTCAAATTAACCTATCCCATTTGCATAGAGACTGGCTTTATCCATGCCATGGTCGAAAACTACACATTACCACTAATGAAAATAACTGTAATCATACTACAGATAATCTGAGATTACTACATATAGACGTGGAAGGAGAAGAGTCCAGGAGATCCTGGAGAATGGTTCTTCCAAAACCCGATGTAGACAGAGAAGGAATCAAGCTTGTAATGCTTTGTAAAAGTACATACAGAGGAACAAGGTGCTGCTTCTAGACTCCAATACTTTCCAAAAGGTCATAGATAAAGGCAAGGTCCTGGAGGTAGGCCTTGACCTTGCCTATAAAAGTTTTGTTGCGATAAGTACAACAAAAGGTAATAGCCTTAGACAACCACTTGGAAATGATCTGTTCTGACACAGGTTACTCCTTCTCTCTCATCTGTCTGTCTCGTGTCTGTCTCTCTCTCTCCCCAGTCTCTCTCTCACTCGCTCCCCTGTCTCTCTCGCCCCCCCCCGTCTCTCTGGCTCGTCCGTCTGTCTCTCTCTCTCACATTCGTCCGTGTCTCTCTCTCTCTCATTCGTCCGTGTCTCTCTCTCTCTCATTCGTCCGTGTCTCTCTCTCTCTCTCTCTCATTCGTCCGTGTCTCTCTCTCTCTCTCTCATTCGTCCGTCTCTCTCTCTCTCTCTCTCATTCGTCCGTCTCTCTCTCTCTCTCTCTCTCTCATTCGTCCGTCTCTCTCTCTCTCTCTCTCTCTCTCATTCGTCCGTCTCTCTCTCTCTCATTCGTCCGTCTCTCTCTCTCTCATTCGTCTCTCTCTCTCTCTCTCTCGTCCGTCTCTCTCTCTCTCTCTCTCTCTTCGTCCGTCTCTCTCTCTCTTTCATCCGTCTCTCTCTCTCTCATCCGTCTCTCTCTCATCTCTTTCATCCGTCTCTCTCTCTCTCTCTCTCTCTCTCTCTCTCTCGCGTCTCTCTCTCTCTCTCTCTCTCGCGCGTCTCTCTCTCTCTCTCTCTCGCGCGTCTCTCTCTCTCTCTCTCGCCGTCTCTCTCTCTCTCTCTCGGTCTCTCTCTCTCTCTCTCTCTCTCTCTCGGTCCGTCTCTCTCTCTCTCTCTCTCTCTCTCTCTCTCTCTCTCTCTCTCTGCCTCTCGGTCCGTCTCTCTCTCTCTCTCTCTCGTCTCTCTCTCTCTCTCTCGCGCATCTCTCTCTCTCTCTCTCGCGCATCTCTCTCTCTCTCTCTCTCGTTCGCCCGTCTCTCTCTCTCTCTCTCTCTCTCTCTCTCTCTCTCGCCCATCTCTCTCTCTCTCGCCGTCTCTCTCTCTCTCTCTCGCCGTCTCTCTCTCTCTCTCTCGCCGTCTCTCTCTCTCTCTCTCGTCTCTCTCTCTCTCTCTCGTGCGTCTCTCTCTCTCTCTCTCTCTCGTCTCTCTCTCTCTCGTCTCTCTCTCTCTCGCTCTCTCTCTCTCTCTCGTTTGTCCGTCTCTCTCTCTCTCCTGTCTCTCTCTCTCTCTCTCCGTCTCTCTCTCCTCTCTCTCCAGTCTCTCTCCCTCCTCTCATTCGTCCGTCTCTCCCTCCTCTCATTCGTCCGTCTCTCCCTCCTCTCATTCGTCCGTCTCTCTCCTCTCTCTCTCTCTCGTTAGTCTCTCTCTCCTCTCTTAGTCTCTCTCTCTCTCTTCTTAGTCTCTCCTCTCGTTAGTCCCTCGCTCTCTCCTTACGTTAGTCTCTCTCGTTAGTCTCTCTCTCTCGTTAGTCTCTCTCTCTCTCTCTCCCTAGTCTCTCTCTCTCTCGGTAGTCTCCTCTCGGTAGTCTCCTCTCGGTAGTCTCTCTCTCCTCTCGTTAGTCCCTCGCTCTCTCCTCTCGTTAGTCTCTCTCGTTAGTCTCTCCCTAGTCTCTCTCTCGTTAGTCTCTCTCTCGTTAGTCTCTCTCTCTCTCTCGGTAGTCTCTCTCTCTCGCGTTAGTCTCTGTCTCTCTCTCATTAGTCTCTCTCTCTCTCTCGTTAGTCTCTCTCGTCGGTCTCATTTTTGGATTCAGGAAGGAAAATGGGGGAGATGAAGAGTTTGGCCTAAAATAAAGTTTGATACTACTTTAGATATACAAAAATTACACAGGATTGACTCACCATAAAAGCTTCCAACTGAAATACTCTACAGCCTCTAACTGAGATACCAGTCTTGCAGAGATCAGAACCATCAGTAAACAGGTTTTCATATTATGAACTTCAAGTCAGCCAGGTTATTTGGTTCAAATGGAGCAAACATTAGCTTCTCTAATACTAAATTAAGATCTCAAGGAGGAGCTACTGGTTTTCTTGGAGGCCTCTTATGCAAAACCCCTTTAAAAAACATTTTGACATGACACTGCATTGAAAGAGATGGATCCATGCCAGACATGCTGAAATGGCCGATAAATAATCCTTGATGCAGGAGTAAGAAAGGCCATAAGATAGTAACCTACACAAATACTATAAAGCTGGAGAACAACTATCCCTAAATGGGTGCTGGTTATGTTGTCAGCACCAACTAGAAAGCCTTTTCCATTTGCCAATATACAACTTTCTAGTTTTCTTGCCTCCAATAGTACCTGCTGCGTGTATGCAATAAAAAGGTGCTGGAAATTAAGACGCCATTATCCAGGCAGTCAACTAAAGTTGATTGGTGTTAGGATATATCAAACACCCTTGCTCTCATGTGAGTAGATTCAGTTAATTAGGCAGCTTATGGTAATTGCCTCTGGCCATTTCCTAAAGAAGGGAGTGACCACAATGACCTAGGGGAAATTCCTTCTGAATCTTCATAAGTACCCTGGATATTAGTGGTAAGGGTGGAAAAGCATACAGGAGCACTCCTGTCCAAGGAAAAGAAAATACATCTGTCTTCCAGGCCTTCTTGCATGGAGTTCTGGAACATAATTTTGCTAGCTGATTGTTCAGAGAGGTCTACTTGAAAAACTCCCCACGGATGGATCAAATATTGGAAATACCCCCAGACCTACCTTCCATTCCTGAGGGTCTGTCCCTTGTCCTGCTCAACTTGTCCGCTACACAGTTATGCTCTGGCGGATTGCAGGGTACCTGCAGAGTGAGATTGTGCTGTGAAGCTATATTCCAATCTAACATGGATAGTCTACAAAGGGTGTACAACCTGGTTCCACCTTGCTTGTTGATGTGCCACATGACTTTATCATCTGTAACACATGAAGTCCTGGGGACCAATGATTATTGAGAACTGAATGCCTTCGTTACAACAAGTATCAATTTTAAATTTATGTGCTTGCATCCATCTTTGGTATTGCATACACCATATAATTTTATTCTCCTAAAACTGCTCCCAAAGCAAAGTCTGAGGCTTCTGTTGTGACTGACTGCTTTGGAACATGGAGAGAGAGAAAGAAAAGGGATATCACTCATCCCCACCAAGTGATTTCTATTCTGTCAAACCCCAGCACAGGAATTTGAAAAGAAAGAGATGTGGCACTGGGACCAGAGAGACTTTGTATGTATGTACATACGTACGTATGCATGCATGCTTGTTTACTGGGTAGTGCACTGAACAGCACTGACCAATTTCAGGCTCAGCCTGGGTAATACTATCCTTCTCAAGTGGAGTCTTGCCAGGAGTATAATAAATCATAGAAGCCATGAGACCCAAAATCTAGAGGTATTCAGTTGCACTGACGGAAGTCTGAGTGGAAAATTCTAAACATAGATTCAGATATAGATCTACCTTTTCCTGTAGAAGAAAATCTATTTTGAACTGTGGTGTCCACTTGACTTCCTAGAAACACAATCCTGTGAGAAGGAATCAAGAAAAACTGTAATATGCTCTTGTAATTCCAGCTTGTGTAAGACATCTCTTACCCAAGAGAGAGATTCCCGACACTTTGAAAAAATATTCTGCAAAGATAAGCAAGTCATCTAAGTATGGAAAAATGTGGATACCCTGTAGCCTGCAATGAGCGACAAATGGCGCTAGACACTTTGAGAACACTTTTGGTGCTGCAGATATTTCAGAGTAAGGTAGAGAACCGATAAGGTTGTATGTGTGTGGGTCACGTTAAGTAATGCCTGATATCTGGATGAATAGGGATGCAATGATTAACATTTTTAAATGTCATGTTACCAAGATACTTGAATGAGGAAGAAGAAGAGGTAACAGGTTTTGAAGTGACATCATTTTGATTCTGGGCACTATCCAAAACGTGTTTAGAAAAGAAAGAACTGGTCTCCAACCACTTCCTTTCTTTGGCACTAAAAACATCATTGAATGAAAATCCCTCCCATCTGAGGAGGTGGAACTAGCTGTATCACTCCCTGGAACAGCATGTGATTAAGGACAGGTGGAAATAAGAGAGTCTGGCATGGAGGATGTGGCATTACCACCTGGAAAGGAGGAATTTCCTCCCAATGCCATCTGTAACCTTGATGAATGGCTTTCAGAATACTTTTGTCAGAAATTATCTGTTGCCAAAGAGAAAAAGTAGGAATTCAGATTCTCTGGAAGACAGAAGGATGCACTAGGTTGGGGGGGGGTGACAAAAGTCTTATTAGTCACTTTTATTGGACTGTCCTTGGTTTGGGGAGTTTCCAGAATTCTTTTTGAAACCATCTTGTTATTTCTTCTTAAACCTCTTTTTACCTGTATTTTGCTTTGACTATTTTGTTCCAAAACTGGATGAGGAATTAGAAAATCCCTTAGAAAACAGAATTCCTTGGAAAATTTGGAAAAGAAAGGCTGAAAAACCTTAGCTTCCCTTAAGCAACTTAACCCTTTCATCACCTCGGAAGCAGATGGGCCAAAAATGAAATTATCCAGAGGAGAATTTAAAATCTCACTTCTAACATAGCCTGGAATGTTCTAAGAATACAGCCATGCAATCCTCCTCAAACTGTACTAGTTTCCATACCCTTGAAGTATGAGAGTCAGAGTCCTACATACACTCACTGTATATGAATAGTGACTTGAACAATAGAAAAAACTAAAGCAGATTTTTTCCTCATGAGAAACTACAGACACACATTCCTCATAATTTCACAATTAGACAGACAACCTTATTTCAGCCTGCGTACTCAAAATTCCGAAAAAGCAAAGATGCAGAAGAATGCACGTTTTCATACATTTGTCAATAAACTTCCCAACCTTATCACAAACAGTAGGATTGGAATTAAATAAAATGTTGAGTAGCAGCAGAATTAACTAAATCTATAGCTGTTGGATCAGGTTTGGTAAGAATGTATAAAAATTTAAAAGACTGAGAAACAGTTTTACTGGGAGAATCGGAAACAGAGCCCTCGGAGTATGAATCAGAAAACTAGGGAGAAAACCCTACATCTGTGTATAGGTTTCTGACAAATCACCTATGCCTGAAGGCAATAATTAATAGCAGATATTTGAATTTCAGATTTCATATCATACTGCTTACAGCAGGAAATCTAGGCAAAACCTTAAATAAAAGGACAAAGCCCACCCCCACTCTCCCCAAACAAAAAATAGGGGCAGATTTTAAATATTGCTCTAAAAGATATGAAATCTAAAATTAAAATGCTACACATTTTATGAGAAAAAGACCAAAGACAAAGCAAAAATCTGTACAGTTGAGAGGTATGCGTACTAGCCTTCAAAAATGCAAGGTAATACAAGACTTTTTTATTACAAGTTAATAAGAGAAATATTTGAAATATATCCCTAATGTGGGTCCTTTGTCCCACCATAATATTTAACTTTATCCATGTTTCTCGTACTAACAGTTTGAGAGGCATGGACGGAGTACAAAAATACTGAACTGGTTATACTATTTTGCAATGACATATTTAGAATGAATATAAGAGTACTATTCTCTTTAGCAACATCCCTAGACAGAGACGGAGAGACCAAATTAACAACAGTCTAAGGCGGCCACGTGAACAGTTCACTCACACACAAGCCACGATCTAATTGCTCTTCAGCTCCTGTGGATTTCCGGCAAAGCACTCAAACATGAATGTACACACTGCTTCCTTTGAACCGAAGTAGCTCGGCCTGACCTTGGCGGTCACTCCAGAGCTCAACAAAGTAAACCTCAAGGCCAATGACAGTGGCCCACTGTCGTGGGCTTTCTTTTTACCCATTCTCTCACAACTTCGGTAATGATCCTCAACTGGAAAGTATTATCGATTCCAGAAACCATGCTCATTCGTGTTACGAGCTTAAAAATCATTCAACCTGCACAACTAATATAAACAATTGTTTACAGCCCATCGCTCCTTGTCATAAATCATACCGAAAAAAAAATCAAAACCTGGCATGAGTATCAACGAAGCCAGAACAAACTATGCAACACACACAGCGGTTTCTATAACGCTACACTTCTACTCCACATTAGATAGCGTCAGTATGAGACTGCTAACTCAATTAAAAAGGCAAAAACAAACAGACGATCAGAAAGAGAAGCACCTTCTTATATAAAGAAATCATGTTTTGATAAATAATAGACCCAATACAGTTAGTTAACAGTTAATCTTTCTATATGTGCCCGAACTTGGAGAAGCAATGCTAAACCTGATAGCCAAAACATACCGCTCAACTGTACAAGATTTTCGCAGAATATACATATTTTGGTCCATTTTTATAAAATTGTTGTTTTTCTGGCAAATCATTAGCATGTCATTAAAGACTGAAGTCAGACAGACATTTGATTTTCAGACCTCGTACCCTTCAGAAAATTCATGCTAAGATAAAACCTGACAATCGATCAACTTTCTAAATTTGAAAGAGCAAGATTTAAAAACTGTCCCTATTTTTGGGACGTTCTGCCCCTTTGGCTTTGTCTAGACTTCTTGCACTAACTGGTTGAAAGGTATGCCAAAATCATTATCACTATGCCAAATCATAGCAGTCGAGAGGCATGCGTAGCATTACACAATCAGCCAGAACAGTTTCAAAAATGCTTCCTGTACTATTCCTAACAGCCAGGATAACAGGATTTATTTGCATAGACAAGCAACTTTATAACTCGCTTTTTAACTACGATGTATGTCAATATCTGTTGCCTGCAATAAACGCAGACTTTTTTTTTTTACATTTAAAATGAAAATGTAAAAGGCTTTACAATGAACTTCGAGTATAGCACTGCAAAACAACGTTCATTAGTGTTCTATCTCAAAACAGTTAGCAGGGATTACAGTGAAATTCAGCTGTAGCAGTGCTTGAAAATTGGGCTCACGCCGTTACCATTAAGCAACTGTCCCACAAATCACGATCTTAAACAGCTGTATTTTGCATCAGGGTATCAACAAGTCACAAGTTTGCTTTACTATACTCACCTGCCGGAATACAAGGCCATTTATCTGTGCTACTGCCGTGCAATAGGTCTGGGAAGGAAGGGCTGCAGCAAGTGCCTGCATCTGGAAAGGTTTTGAGATGGCCAACGATCTACTGGCTATTGCTCCTGCTGACACAGTACGAGCAGCTAATAATCTCAGAGAGCCCCAGGGTGTCATCATTAGCAGCTTCTACCACCAGCTCCTTTTATCTGTTGTTAACTACAGGGAAAACTGGTTCTATGCAAGCGATGGATTGCAAAACACCAGGTCACTTCCTACTTCCGTAATGACAAGGTGCTCCACTTTCAAGTCTGAACGCCAAAGAGAAGGTTACTGGATTTTTAGCGTATCGTACAGGGGAAGTCACTGATCTCTTACAAGACGCGTAATATTTTTAGTACTGTTTCATTTGGTTTCAAGTACTTTGGGTGCGTCGCTAACTTTTACGTTGGGTGTTTCTACTGTAGATTTCCTCCCCTTACAATCTACATAGCGAGGTGCCCGTGCCATGTAGTTAGTTTAGTTATTTGTTTTGCAGAGATCTGAGCACTTGCTTCACTGCCTGTTTACATTATTACTTTTAACTAAGTTCAAGTTTACTCCTTTACCAAACATTTTTGCTAGCTTCCATATAATGAATTCGTTTGTTCACATCGATGCTAAGTTGCAATAACAAGCAGCGTGCGCAATACTTTACATTTTATAAAACGGTCTAGAAAAGACAGTGATGTATTTATTTTGTTTTGTATTTACTGGACCTAATAGAGAAACGTGAATTTGATTTCAGTCATGGGTGCCGGAACAAGCCCGGAACCATATGCTCCCTCTCTTTGTGCCCTCATGCTACCGCGCGCCGGAGTAAGAATTGCAAGAATGATTCACATTAGTAGTTCCCAAGTAACTGCAATCTAGGGCAGATTTGAATACACTTTACCATGAAAATGACCATGAGAGTATTTCTGAGACATACCATCACATTATTTCAACAAGAATTTCGGATAAAGCCAAAAATAAAAGGACACATTTTAACGTGTTATTCTTTTAAAATTGTAACAGAACAGGTTTTGCATCAACGTGCATTTTCTGGACACTAGAAGTATGAAGCTTTAATGTCTGGTATTAGTGACTGACTGTAATTCTCTGTATACCTCTCAATGTTTGCTTAAGAATTCTGGACAAAGCCAAAATGTGTGTGTGTGTGTGTGTGTGGGGGGGGGGGTACGTTCATAGCTGTTTATTAGGCTAACGACCACAAGGGTATTTTTAAGCCTAGCCGTGCACCCCAAATCTCTGACTACTTCTGGTACCCTTGATAAGTATAAGCAGAGGCTTTGGAGGTGAACCATTTACAGGTTACCTGTGTTCATTTGAGACAAAGGTGCCAAACCAGGGATGAATTTCCTGTTCCCCATACAATTCTCTAATTTACACTTGAATTGGGTTAGGGAGGAGTTCTGCCTCACATGGATGAGGGAGCCTGTTACAGAGATAGGATAGTCCCTCGCATACATACCTGTCTCTCTAGCATGTCCTATTTATATCACAGGCAAGGTTTAAGGCTTTATAACAGGTGATTCTGGTGCTGTTTGTTTTGTGGATATGCAGGAGGTCCATCAGAGTGAAGTTTGACAATGTCCTCTATGCCAAACACAGATCTCCGCTCAACAGCCTGTAGGAGACAATATAGGGATAGGGCCTTGAGGCGGTCTGCATAGGACATTTTACTTGTGCCCTGTAGTCTTTTAGTGAGGAACCTCTATGGACGTTCCAGTTGGATATGCCTAGTTAGGTACAAACCAAAAGGGGCATTGTACTCAATGGTAGGTCTGATGAATGAAGAATCTGGTGGAAGAATGACTTCCTTGTACCTAGATGCCATAAAGAGCCAAAACCAGGGACAGATTTGAAATATTGCTCTTATAAACTTAGAAAGCTGCGAGACTACCATATTTTTCATTATCATACATTTTCTGCAGGATATAATCTCTCAGACTCAAATGTTTTGCTATTTAGTAATCACAGTCCTCAATGGTTTTGAACATGCAGTGTACAAATGTTTTTATAGAGTCAAGGCAGAAAATACCCAGGTTTAAATGAGGCTGTATCTTGCAAACCACTTTTGAAACAATGATCAATTAATTAATGAAAAACTAATATTTATTGGTCGTCTGTCTCTTATGTTTTGCTATTTATTGACTTTTTTATATGACTGAAATGACTGACGCTTGAAGAAGCACTTGTATGTGTGAAAGCTTGCTGTTTGTCTTAGTAAATTATTTCTTGAGTTCCCGGTAAGCTGGAGTTGTACTTTTGTTCTTTGGTTTGATATTTCTCCTGGTTCAGTGTTACTTAGTTGAGCTACCTTCTTTTTGGTATGCCATAATAAATAAGGAGAAAACCATCAAATTAAGCCGGAGGTCACACACCCCCTCCCTAAGCCATTGGGTTCTAGATTATGAGTTCATTTTAGAGTCCCCCCCCCAAACCTTTTGAGACAAAATGGCCTGAAGAAAAGTCATGGCTAAAGAAACTCATTCTTCCTCTACATGTTCTTTCTGCATACTTTCACAACTGCAGTGTAATAACTGAGTAGGAAATAATAAAATTAAGCTGAGAGTCCGGTGGCTGCTTGGACCTCAAAAGCCATGGGATTCTAGATGCTTTGAGGTACATTTTAGAGATTCTTCCCCCAGCCTTTTGTTACAATTATGGTCTGGACAAAAATCATGACTACGTAAAGAAATTGTCTTATTTTTTTTTTCAAGGAAGAAATGAAATATGGCCAAGGCTTAGTGATCAAAGCTGGCAACAAAAGTAATTCCCAGTAAAATGAGAAGATAAATGCTTGCAAAAATACATGAGTTGTATCTTAGGATAATAGGCAGAGTGAATAAACCCTACACTATCAGCTAAGACCATGACACGCACATGGTAGCACACAGTTTTCTATTCAGTAAGTGTCTCTACATGATCTGTAGAGCCACACAAGCATTGTAAATACCGTGGTATGCTAATTATAACATAAGCCGCTGAATTGTATGCTAATCAGCCGATCCAAGATGGAGGAGCTATTCAACAAGCTGTAAAGCAATGGTGTAGACAACGTGATGGTTTTCCCTATGAATTCCATAACCTATTGGAATGCAGCCATGGAAAGGAGTCTACACAGAAAGAATGTTAGGGACTGCTGTTGCTTTAATTCATATGTATGTGCAGCAGACTGAAGTCTGTGCTGCTGCTGTTACTAATAGACCATGGCCAAGAAGGAGAAGAGTTTTCAGAACCTGTTTAACTTATCACAATCTGTACGAGGTGGAAATTGTAAAGCGCTACAGGGTAGATTGAGACACAATACAGGAACTCTTCAATCTCTGTTGTCTCCAGCCCAGACCCAGTGCAAATCAAGGGGAACCAATACCAGTGGAAACAAAGGTATGTGTAGCACTTAGAATTTTAGCTACAGGAACCTTTCAGAGACCAATAGTGGACATGCTGGAGGTGTCACAGGCATCAGCAGCCAGGATCCTCCATCAATTCCTGAATGCCATGCTACCACATATATTTTCCATGTACTCCTGAGAACAGGGCCACAGATATGTCATAGCTGTTTCCTGTAGCACACTATCCTGAAGTACTAGGTGCCATACAGTGTACATGTATAGAAATCAAGGCATCACCTGGGGAGTAGGGAAGGGTCTACATAAATAGAAACGGCTTCCTCTCCATTAACTGCCAAGTCATGTGTAATGCTAAGGGAGTCATCTTGAATGTGTATGCTGGCAACCAAGGTAGTTACCACGACTCATATCTGGCACACTTCCTAACTCTGTGAGATATTCACTCGGGGTGATATCCTACAGGGTCCTCTATGAGATATTCACTAGGGGTGATATCCTACAGGGTCATTTACAGTGGGATGTAGGTTATGCACTGGAACTGTGGCTGCTGACACCCATCAGAAATGCGGATAAAATGCGCACACATACACACACACACACACACACACACACACACACACACACACACACACACACACTGAAGAATGCAATAATGAGGCACACGCTCAAACCAGAAATATCATAGAGCATGTGTTTGGGATGCTGAAGTTGCTGTTCCACTCCGTAGATGCATCTGCGGAAGCCCTGCAGCACAATCCCTGTACATGTACTGAAATCTTCACTGTCTGTGTCATGCTACACATCATCATCCTGACAAAGCAGCTTCAGCAGGATCAACAAGGGGTAGGGGCATACATTCTGCCATCGGTGGCAAGGTCACCACAGCCGCATGCAGGTGAGGAGTCAGAGGGGGAACCAGCAGCTGCTGCTGTTGTAGGCAGACATAGGTGTGCTTAATATGCCCTCACATTGGCTAAAAGGCAATGCATTGCACACTTACTACCTAAGGGGCTAAAACCTTCATCCTACATAGGTACATACATATAGTAACATTTATTGCCAGGCAACGCTCACGGCCTTTACCTACCTATGTAACAGCTGTGTACTCCAAGCATAAGACAGACTAAACCCTGAATTAAAAATGTAGCAACTGCTGGATTTACAAGGTAAGTAGTGCACCTGGAGTGTTAAAACAGAAGTGCGTAATATTACAAATGAATGGCATATTCTTGCATGTTGTTTACTTGGTAGTGTAAGTAAAAGGTGGGTGATTTGTATAGCAATGACTTTAACGTGACAGCAGAGACTTGTGTCAATACATATGTCCACTATCAAGAAAAAGGCCTCAGGCATCTAAGATTCACACATTCATACCTCTGAAAAGTACTGATGGTCACCAAATGTCCCCAGTTTGGCCTCATGCTTTTGTACTGGAGAATCACTAAAGAGAGAAGTTAAAAAGTAATGGACACATTTCAGTTTCAGATTTTACAACCCTCAGAAGATTCTTAAAAATACTGATGCAAAAAACTGTTTTGATTCTATCAACTGTCTGTCTAAGACCAAAATATGTCAAAAGTACAATTAGCAAAACAATGTCACAAACACAAATATACTAAGCACTAAGTCAGCTATGCACCCTGAGCATCAGACAGAAAACTTATGTATTCCTGAATCTGAAAGATAGAAAACAACAGGGTCATTTACTGTGGGATGTAGGTTATGCACTGGAACTGTGGCTGCTGTCACCCATCAGAAATGCGGATAAAATGCACACACACACACACACACACACACACACACACACACACACACACACACACACACACACACACACACACACACACACACACACACACACTGAAGAATGCAATAATGAGGCACACGCTCAAACCAGAAATATCATAGAGCATGTGTTTGGGATGCTGAAGTTGCTGTTCCACTGCGTTGATGCATCTGCGGAAGCCCTGCAGCACAATCCCTGTACATGTACTGAAATCTTCACTGTCTGTATCATGCTACACATCATCATCCTGACAAAGCAGCTTCAGCGGGATCAACAAGGGGTAGGGGCATACATTCTGCCATCAGTGGCAAGGTCACCACAGCCGCATGCAGGTGAGGAGTCAGAGGGGGAACCAGCAGCTGCTGCTGTTGTAGGCAGACATAGGTGTGCTTAATATGCCCTCACATTGGCTAAAAGGCAATGCATTGCACACTTACTACCTAAGGGGCTAAAACCTTCATCCTACATAGGTACATACATATAGTAACATTTATTGCCAGGCAACGCTCACAGCCTTTACCTACCTATGTAACAGCTGTGTACTCCTAGCATAAGACAGACTAAACCCTGAACTAAAAATGTAGCAACTGCTGGATTTACAAGGTAAGTAGTGCACCTGGAGTGTTAAAACAGAAGTGCGTAATAGTACAAATGAATGGCATATTCTTGCATGTTGTTTACTTGGTAGTGTAAGTAAAAGGTGGGTGATTTGTATAGCAATGACTTTAACGTGACAGCAGAGACTTGTGTCAATACATATGTCCACTATCAAGAAAAAGGCCTCAGGCATCCAAGATTCACACATTCATACCTCTGAAAAGTACTGATGGTCACCGAATGTCCCCAGTTTGGCCTCATGCTTTTGTACTGGAGAATCACTAAAGAGAGAAGTTAAAAAGTAATGGACACATTTCAGTTTCAGACTTTACAACTCTCAGAAGATTCTTAAAAATACTGATGCAAAAAACTGTTTTGATTCTATCAACTGTCTGTCTAAGACCAAAATATGTCAAAAGTACAATTAGCAAAACAATGTCACAAACACAAATATACTAAGCACTAAGTCAGCTATGCACCCTGAGCATCAGACAGAAAACTTATGTATTCCTGAATCTGAAAGATAGAAAACAACAGGGTCATTTACTGTGGGATGTAGGTTATGCACTGGAACTGTGGCTAATGGCACACATCAGAAATGCAGACAAAATGCGCACACAAACTCACACACACACACACACACACACACACACACACAGTTGGGGGGGGGCAGGAAACCTAGGCTGACACAAAAGGTAAGTGAATGCATGTGAGTAAGAAAGAGAAGCAGAGAGATATTTGGCTAAAGTAACAAATGGCTTTAAGACAGAAGGAGCTTTAAGCTTCACAGCTGAACCATGTAACTGTTGTGTGTGTCTGTATGGACCCTCCAGGTGATATTGGTGTGTGGGTGTCTGCAAGAACACAGCCAAGCTCTGTACTAGCTCTTGGTATGTTGGAAAGGTGTGAGACATGCATGGTAGAGGTGGCAGTTCATCATTGTTGTACTCAACTACAAGAACTGGCTCTGTCAGCAGTTGCACTGGCATGTCCATGCCCACAATCGGATGCAGTGCTCCTACCTGAACATGACTGATGTCTGCTGGATGAGCTCTTCTCAGGAGGATGCCCAGAACCATGATACCATGGCCTATCACATCTGGGTGTGGACACCTCAACCACTGATGGAGCAGTGGAAGTAGAGCCACTATGGGAGCGTGATTGGGCATGGCTGCATTAGATAACATCAGATGATGTGGCTAACCTACGCCCACATGGATGCTGTCCCTCTCCCAGCAGATGTTCCGTCACAGACACTGCCCATTGCAACATGTCATTCATTCGATCCATTGAATCAGCAACATGGTGGTGGCAGTCATGCATGTCAACCTGTGCCACATCTGCAAACCCTAAACATTTCTTTGTAGGACCTATTGGAACATGCCTGCACCTCCATGATGGCCCTAAACATATGTTGAGTAGCATGGGAAGACACCTGGATGAGGAGGAGAATGGACAGCAGGCCTCCTCCGAGCACCCCTAACAACCCTCCTCCATGGCACCTTGCCCACACTTTGGCTATGGGTAGACTCAACAGGCACTGAAGCCACAGTAACCACACTACCTTGACCAAGTTTCTCAGCTTCCAACCGTCCAATATCTGAGATCTTACTAGAGTGGGTTGGCATAGGCCGACTGGCTGTGTCTGATGGAATTACAGGGGACGACTGAATGTGAACCTCAGTGTCAGATTCAACCTGTGTGTCCCTCCGACTGTGCCTCTGTTTGGCCACCATCATCATCAGAATCTGATGATACTCTGACATCAGGTAGTAGGAGTACCACACTTCCACGGTCAGGATCACATGTGATAATAAGCAACAAACACAGGAAAGAAATTAATACCTAGGCTACTATAGTCCAATATATGCTAACAAACTAACAGTGGTGTCATTATTACAGACAGTACAGCAATACACACAACAGTCCTGACACTGACATCACAAACAAAATATTTATTTGCATTGCTCATCTGTGCTGACATAAAAATGTTTGTTTTACCCTGTGTAGAGGATTGTAGGCTCCCTATGATGGATGGTCCTGGCAGACATTGAGCAGAAAATAAGGACACCATAATCACAATGAACAGTAACAGAGTGGGTTAAAACTTTTTGCTCTTTATATGTCCATTAATAATACTTTTAACAAGAACTTGGGTGACACTTCCACCCCAAGCCATGTGTAATCTACCATAATGTGTTGTTAACTGTATCAATCTACAACTATCCCCTCCCCCCAAAAATAATGTTAAACAGAACTTGCGTATTGCTGTCAGTGTTTTACTATACAAGAAGTATTTAACAATTCAGATAGGTAAGCCTGCCTGGAAGCTCCTCCTGGGACATAGTTGTTCTCCCTGAAACAGCAGCACCCACATCAGTGACATGCTGTTGTGCACTTTCCAGTGAGCTGTCCGGATTGCTGGTAGTGGACAGGAACTCTCTGTTTGGTGTCAGTGGTGGCTCTGTAGGAGCCCCTCTCATTAGCCATCCATTCACAAGCTACTGCAGATGCTGTCCTCTGAGTTGATGAAATCATTTCAGTGGCCCTATGGCACCCCTGATCACATGTCCTGCTCTGGCCACCTACTGAGTCCACATCAGCCACTATCTGCTGCCAAATTTGCATTCTGCCAGACACATCCCCATGTCCCCTCTCAAGCAGAAAGGCACCATGTTGCCTAAAGGCATCCACCATGACTTCATTCTCAGGGTCACTGGAGGGAGGTCAGCAAGGATTGGGACACCTGGGTGCCATAGTCCTAGGTGACATTAAACACAAAAGAAGGATAATATACATAAGTATCACATAAATAAAAGTCCTGCTTAGATATAACACATAAGAGGTAGTATTCCACTATTACCCACTGGAGAAATATAAAAACACTCAAGGTATTCAAGTATAAAAAAAGGAATTGTGTGGTTGTAACATTTTACAATCACACACAAAGCAAGGCTGGATCCAAAAAGGAGAGTAACAATCACAATTTTTGTTTGTGTCAACACAGAAATGGAACTTGACTCCCCCACCACCAAAGTAACAGGTAAATGACACATTTTGTTATCAAACCGTCAATGAACTGCTAAAAGTGCTATCAAATAAACTGCTCCAAAAACATGTGTACACATTTACCACAGAATGTTAAATGTTATGCAATTGCCAGTCACATCTGCTTGTGCCAGCACTCTCCTACAGGTGTGTATGGGCCATCCTAGAAGGCTAACACCCCTGTGTCATTGACAATATAGGATGTTTACATTTCATTGAAATAACAATAGAAGAGTGTAAAGAGAAAAAATGGTTGCAACATTAGCACTTGTGGTGACAGTTAATAAGGCTGTGTATCTAAGAAAGTAAAATACCCTGACAAACATGCCTGTGCCATCAGTACACTTTTAAGAAATGCATATAGATAACTAACATTTGTTAACACATGTATATATAGTAACACAACTTTTCTTGGTGACATTTCAGCATATCCAGTATATAGCTGAAAAATGCAAGTATACCGTATCAAGATCAGTATTGTTCTTTGCAGATAAACCCCAAAGTAATATATATATTTTTGTTATCCACATAAACAAATCTCCTCACCTTCAGGTTCCCTAGCTATATGGTTCGCTTTTTATAAAGTAGATTCAAATGAGGTGTGAATGGATTAGAATTGCTGAATCTCAAATCCTTGTCTCTGTGTAGTAGATGTAAACATAGTGCAGCCACTCTGTCAGTGGTTGTTGCTAATGGATGGCAACTGTGAATGATTACTGGTAGGGAGAAGGAAAACACAACAGTAATTCTCTCTTACCTGCAGTGGGTGTGTCAACCAGGTCAGACTTATAAAGTGTAGAATTAATTGTATCAAGGTTTTAAATGTAATTAAGCACACATTTCACATTCTGTATTCAGTAACATCCAACCTCCCTTGCATTTCTTGACAACTGCATGTTATTGCCATTTAATATCCTCACACATTTTAAGGACAATGATACAGAATGCCTTACAGACTGCATGTCTCAGATTACTGGGCAGATAAGAGAAGAATGAGCACAAACATAGAGAGGTAAAACAGAGCTGCATTTATGCAAGCAACGGTCATAAATGGTTGTGTGATCACTCAGTGCACTACATCTGAAATTAATACCTGTACAAACAACTGTCATATGTTTTATTAATACTGTGGATGATATTGCAGTTGCTTGTTTGCACAATGATTTTCATTCTCTGCTGCAAAGCTGTTTCTGTGACAAAGAGGATTAAGACACCTTTACTGTATTTTGAAGGTTCATTGGAGTGAGAGTTCAAATCCAGACCTGTTTAAAAAATATTTCGAGTGTACCAACATAAATTTTTGTAGTGTTGTTTATTTAACAGATTTCTTTTCTTCCCTTATCCTATTTTTCTTCTTTTTAAAGCTAGTATTTGCATGGTGCACGGCTTAGTACAAACAGGGAAAACTGAGAAACACAATGAACGTCTTGTTGGGCTTTGCTTATGTCATTTGTGCGACACTTAGTGCACAAACCTGGACTAGTGACCCATACAGGAGGCAGTCAGAACACCTGCAGACAGGACGTAGACAGCGTAAAGGTAAAAAAGGATACATTGTTGCAGTTTTTGCTTTCCATCATGCAACACCACTAAGTGACATTGTGAAATGCTTAGCAAGCTCCCCTAACATCTGCAGCCATCGAACATCTGCAAACAGGAAGCAGATAGTCAACAATTTCAAAATAGATACATTCTAGTAATTCTGTTGGGCACCGTGCAAACACACTGAGTGGCGTTGCATAGTGGTTAAGCACACAGAAGTTAAGAATGAATAGGGAATTATGCAACTGTTATTTAACTATTCCAGTGGCAGGGCATTAATACAGATGGTCCTGGGTTCTAATACAGGAAGTGCAATATATTTTTACCATTGGGAAAGTTCCGTTTATAGTAATCAACTAGAAAATATACAAATGTTATTTCAATATTCCTGTGGCAAAAGGTATAAATGTAGGGTTGCCATACACATGGTCCTGGGTTCTAAGATAGGAAATTACCCACATTTTTACTGTTCCATTTCACATTATATTTAATATCACTAATAACACTTTATACATAATTATAAATAGTAGAACTGATATAAATTATATACATACATATTATATATATATATATATATATATATATATATATATATATGGAGAGAGAGAAAGAGACACACACACACATACACACCCTTACTGTGTTTTGAAGGTTCAGATGATGACTGAGGGTATATTGTTTACTTTGTTTCTGTAAGTATAATTTTGCTATCTGGACTTAGATGACCTTCACACTTTTACATACAAGGACCTTGTCAGGTCACACACAAACATGGTTAACACCTCAATCTGTCATCTGCATTCATGAATGATTCATGACTATGTCTGAGATTTGGCAAAGATGGAAAATCACCGCTGTGGAAGGAAATATTTTGTCTCTTGTGCATAGGTTTGAATCCCACACTGTAAAATTAAATTTTAGTGGTGTATAAAACCAAACATGTCAGGTCATGACATTCTTGCCCCCAGTGCATGTCTGCAAAGTTAAATCACCTAACAGTTACAGCAGCAGACTGCTCTCAAACTAATATCTAGTGTCAGATTAACCTTCCAGTTGCAAAAATTGTCTTCATCTCTGTTTGGCATTGTTGCTCTCCACCTAACATCTTGCAAACGTGGTTGGCATTGTTGCTTGGGTTTGCACACAACCAGTTTGAATTTGTGTCTTTCGGCTTTTCCTGGTTAGGGGTCGCCAGAGCGGAACTCCGGTCCGCTAATGATTGGCAGTAGAGTTTTACGTGCTGGCTTGCCGGGCCTAACGCACAACCTTCAACGAAGGAACGCCCATTCACACATGTTGTCACACAGAAGATGCTCTAACTGAGAATGGAATGGGCAACGTCTAACTGTGAGGCGACAACGCTACTGCAGCACCACCACCGCAGTAGCTGGTTTGCACACAACCAGTAAACTTGATAAAAATTGGAGGGAAATCATTATGTCCTATTGCTATTGCTTTAGGATTAGACATTTCTGGTGTTAGAGGGGAAGATGCCCAATTTAGGGCACAGAGGTGGGGTGTGCAGTAGTCTAAAATATTTATTGGACACCTGGTAAAGTGCCACAGCCAAAGGCTTCTGCAGGGGGACTGTTCTGGCTCCCAGTACAAGTCTGAGGTTTGGAATTGTCTGGCCAAGGCTGTATCCAATGTGACTGTCATGCCATGCACTGGAAAAAAGTGTAAGCACCACTTCAATGACCTAAAAACGTGCAAGAGAAATGCACTTAACCAGTGGTTGGATGTCTTTCAAACTAGTGATATCCCACAGCTGTGTAAGTGTGGTAATAAAGAGAATTAATAATACATAAAAAGGTAAAGATAGGCAAGACTGGTATGCATAATTCTCTTCTTTTCTTTTCACAGCTAATCCTGAAATAGCGGTGAATAGGCAAGCTCATGGTGATCATCTGAAAAGACTGAGGGAAGCTAGTGGCATGTATGTAACACATGAGAAGTATTATAGCTGTAAAAGTTAAAGAAAATTTTTTTTATAGACAGTAGTAGTAAAGTAAGCATGCATATCCTAATTGTAAAAGCAAGTATGCATGCATAAGCCTGAAGCACAAACCAACTTTAGGAGTCAAGTGTAAGACTGTAGTCAGAGGTTGTGGGTTCAAATACCATGAGTAACAACTATGCAATCTGCAATTCTTTAATAATATTACTTAAATTAAAATCTATACAAGTGGCATAAATCCTCTGCTGTTAACTGTATTCTGTATAATTTGACCAAGCATATGTGCAGTATATGCACATTGCAAGGATTACCTTGAGCAATCTATAATTATAGTTTGTAGCTGTTAGGAAGGATATTTAAATATAATACTTCAGATAAAATAGGTTTATTGTATGTGTTGTATGTCACATATGATGGTACTAAATTTTTCTCATACCCCAACCCTTATCTCTTATTTATTTTCTGTTAAGTGTTGTCAGAATGTCTCCATGCAATCCACCTGTAAAAAATCACTAAATATTTCAGCGCAGCAAGGTAGGCCAACCCCAGTGGCTCTGCCTGCCCCCGCTCCACCAGCTCTAGCATCAGTGCCCAGCACATCTGGTACCCAACCTCACAGTACTGCCTCTGCTACCTCTGTACTACCTGTGCCCTCAGGTAGCACTACCCCAGCAGCTAATGCTGTGGTACCCTCCAGGAGTACTGAAGGAGGTGGGGATTCACCTTCCAGGAGATGCTAGGGTTGGTGCGTAGGGTCATACACAGCACCATTGGTGTACACCTATGCCAGATGGAGAGGCTTCTCTCCCTCATGCTCCAGAGGAAGAGAAGACCTCAAGCACTGCATCAGCCAGTGGAGTAAGGGGACAGTGATGACAGTCTTGTGGGTGAGGACTAGATTCTCACTGTCCCCATGTTTAATGGGCATGGGCTTGTGTTGTCCCCTCCCTCAGCTCTGTCATGGTATCCTCCAACCTTTTGTGTTCCTCACAGTTCCTATGTCTTGTCTTGTTTGTCCTGCATTTGCTTCATCACCTAACCAACTTACCTGACCCAGAAATACCTATGTCCCTTACCCAGCATTCCTGTCTTACTGAAGTTAAAAAAAATGGGTACCTGTCCCACAAAAAAAAAATCTTGCCATATGTAGCTCTGCATTTTGCACACGTCTTCTTGGCACACTTTATTTGGTCCAATTGGCTATACAACATGACTGCATTGATGCCACCCCTATTTGTGGAGGTGACAGTCCAAATGTCCAAATTCAGCTAATATTCTGTATATATTTTAATTTTACACTGTTGAAATGGATAGCTATGGTTCATGGTTCATTCCTACCTCCCTCCTGCACATTCCTATATTACTTTCCCTTTGTTCTTCCCCCGCTTGACCCGCATTTCACCACTTTCCTATCTAAGTCAATTTTAACACCTATAATCTGGTAAAAAGTAGAATCACGCATGACACACGTGTATCAAAACAACAATGGAGCCCTTCATTTTTTGGCAGCCTATGTTTGTGTGGAGTTTAGCATTATGCACTAATACCAAGTGATGGTGAGCAGCTCTTCTATGGTGCAGTTACCTCCCCGCAATGCTGCTTAAACATGCTACACTAAGGTAACACATACTAACACACAGTGAATGTAGTGTAATAATTTATTTCCTTGCATTATCACTACTTATTTAAAAGTATTACAGGGTTCCTATTGAATTTTTGACAGCTTAGGTTGTCAAATGCTTAATCATTGACACCTAAGCATTGCACACTTATAATAGTGAGCAGCCACATCATCAAATTCTTTCCTCAGGAAAGAATTTGCATGGCCGTTATCGGTGATTTGCCCTTTCCCCAATGAAGAGCAATCTTGGAGTTGGTATATTTAGTTGGGGTGTGTGGGGGTGCATCCCCCACATTGGGGGCGTGGAGGACAAAAACCCCCACTATGTTTGGGTGTGTTTGTTTACTTTGTTTACAGATGGCCAACCAAATTCTTCCCAGAGGAAAGAATTTGATGATGTGGCCGTTTGTTATTTCAAGTGTTCGACGCTTAGCTGTTGATGATTTAGCATTCGACAACCTAAGCTGTCGATGTTATGATATATACATGTATTACATGCACCTGGATTTGTACCCTATATCATGTGGCCTCAAAAAGAAATGTGTCAATCCATTTACACATGCTGCCACAGAGTCAGCTAAGCTGCAGGTGTGTTCCATACTCTCAATGCTAGGAACCCTCAGAATTTTAGCAGTTAGGCTTGCATTTGTGTGCTGCTTAACTGTGTGCAAGCAGGGAAAGCAGTAGAAATGTGTATCTCACATGCGCAAACACTTTGCCAACCATTGCACAATCCCACTGCTCAGAGGTGTGCTATGCAAATCATATGTATTACTTTTGGTTATTGTTCATTTAGTGTTCATGACATGAAATTACATGTGGAAACAGAAAACAAAATGATGGCCCTATCAAAGAAAATGTCACATATTTACAATGCAGCCATCTTTTATTTTCCCTCCATACACTGCAACCTTGGTATCATTTTTAACAAATAGATCAACTACACTACATAAATTAATAACAACTGTTGTCTTATGTATCATGCACATCTTTAGAATGACAATACACATTCAAATTTTCCATTACTTGTAGTGATGTGGACACCTGTTGGCATATGGTTTGTAAAGCTGTCTTTTAAAGTATACCTGTACATTGGAACACAACCACCAAATGCTACAGATTGCACACTCTTCTATCTGGTAACATGAAGAGCTGTACTATCTTGACAGTTGAACATGGCTAGCTATCCATTTCATGTAGGCCACCCAACATCCAGTGTTGATGTCATCCACTATAAGTTGTCCCGCAGCCTTGAAAAACATCAGACTTGTGCCATGGCACTTGTGTGTCTACTTGGGTAGGGGTTCTGTTCTCACTGCAGTCAACTGGGAAGTGTGTGTGTGTGTCTATCAAGTCAGAAGAGCATAAGTGTTTATGCTACAGTTACCACTCCAATTCCCATGGACTGACAGTATTTTGACACTTGCACATGCCTACAAATCCATTTCATGCAGGCCTTACAACATCTTCTCTCCAGCATCCACTGCTGATGTCACCCACTATAAGTTGTCCTGCAGCCTTATAAAAGTCAGATGTGTGCCATGGCACTTGTGTAATGAATTCTGTAGTCTGTGTAGTCAGCTGTATAGGGGTTCTAATCTGACTGATGTCAACTGGTGTGTGTGTTTTGTGCCTTTTCTTGACATTAGAGATAGCATTTTACACCAGCATGTGGGACGCTGCTATTACCATTTTCTCCCCATCAGACACTGCTGATATCATCAGCTATAAATTGTTGTCTGACACTCTCCAAGTCAGACTTGAGCTGTGGTGCTTGCCTTAAATACATAGTTCTGCAGTCAGTGTATTTAGATAGATAGGGGTTCTCTTCTCACTTCAGTCCACTGGTGTGTATGTGTGTGTGTGTGTGTGTGTGTGTGTGTGTGTGTGTGTGTGTGTGTGTGTGTGTTTGAGCACTTGCTTGACATTAGAGAGAGCACATTTTACACCAGTATGTGGCACACTGGTATTACCATCTCCCTCTCACCATACTCTTCTGTTGTCATCAACTATAGCTGATTTGCAGATGTGCAATATTCCCATCAGGGCAGGGGTAGAGACTGGCCTGTAGGTCAGGCATAAGTCAACTCATCCTATACAATACAGATTACAGTGACAGGGCTTTTAGTCTATCCATATTAGCCATGGCTTGGTTTGTAAGCCGTGTATTTTCTTGGTGAGAAACCCCTATGTTTTCTTCAGCTGTTGCAGGTGTCTGGTGAAGTATATGCAAAAGGGAGCATTATACTACAGTGCTATTATATAATCCTCAAATCTGAATACAATGGCCTGACTTAGGAGGTGCACAATGTAGCCTTTCCGTACCACTGTGGACACTTGGTGGTTGAAGTTCAGATTGCTATATATGTGTGTTCCCAGGTCTTGCACCACTGGGTTTCAGAACAGGGGGAGTGTTGTCAAAGCCCTAATTAGTGGGGAATTCCACTTTGCAGAAGGCTGAAATAATGACACATTTTGCATTTAGCTGTATACCGTGTGGCTTTGGCACCAGTCATTTGTCTGTGTTAGCCCCTCCAGAAGTATGTTAACATCATTGGTGGACTCAATGATTGCATCCAGTATGCAAGAATAAGCAAACTTGGTAAGCCAAAGTACATGTACTTTAGCCTGGACTGTCAAGAAATAGATTCCAAACAGTAAAGGGACATGCACAGATCCCTGGAGTATGCCAATGGTGACAGTTCTACTGGTAGAGGTTGATTCACCTACTTTCACAGTATGTGTTCTGTCAGTGATCCAATTAGTTCACCATCTAGTGACATAAGGGCTAATCCCCGGCTGGGAAAGTTTCTCAGTGATACCTGAGTGGAGGAATTTGTCCACATCCTAGGCCAGATCAAGATAGGCAGTATGCACTGTCTTCCCTTCATCCAGGCCTATCATATTAAGATTTTTTTATTTTATAACATTTTTTAAATGGTCCCATAATCATTTGGATGAGCAACATTAATGGGAAGATGAGAGAGTGTTTCAGTGTATTGTGAATCAAAATGATGATTAGGATAACACTGTAGATGAAGTAGAGGGGTTTGCTAATGTATTTAGAACTATAGTAGAAAAAGCCTGGATGCAATTCATGAAATAAAGGCTTGTATGTATAGTCTATTTTATCACAAAATTATTTTACATGTTTGGCTAAAATGGCTTTGAAGTAAAATGGGTGTTTGTTTATAAATGTGTAGACGAGTGTGTCATGGTTGGGAAATGAAAGATTAAGAGAGGAGAAAATTGTTGTAGATTAATTTGTTTCTTAAAATCAGAATGTAGTATACAGACTGCATTAATTATTTTGGGAATGATTTTATATGAACTAATACATTTATATTACACAAAACCAGAGAAGCAAAATGTAACCGAAGAATAAAACTGTTGCAAACCACTGTTCCAACCGCAAAAATTGTAGAAAAATCACCAGGAGTCAAATTAGCGCTTTTGTTCCTTTATTTCCAGAACTTCATCAGAAATAAGAACTGATACAATATCACAGTTTAAATACTAAAATTTGAGTGACATAATCATTCAATCATGCAAAATACCTTAATTAATTTCATAAAGTGAAACTACATTGAGTCCTCTAAGAATTCAACCACATATCTGTTAAAAGATGTAGGAATATGCATTTTATATTTAAATACAGTTATAATTTAATAAACTCTTAATAAAAATAGTCTCATTTAATCCAGGGTTAACGTCAACCCATAGAAAACTTTGCCATTTAAGTTCTGACATTTCTAAGAAATTATTAAATTGTTCAACAAAGCCACTGGTATTAACCTGCTGTAAAACTAAAAAGTAGAACTTGTGAAAAAAAATACAGTTCACACTATGTCTTGTTAAAGCATTATTAAAATTTTTATTTTTAATAGCCCTGAGTTGTTCACTTATACAACACCCCAAGGTCCTAGTTGTTTTACCTGCATAAAAATTGTGTCAAGAAGTACATAGGGCTAAATAAACTAAACCTGTACTTTTGCAATCATATCTGCCCTTGGGTTCAAATGTAAAATCACAGTGTTGAAAAAAATATGTATTTTCAGGGTAGATAAACCTACATCCCTCACAGAGAAAGGTACCTGGTCATCTACTACTACTAAGAGAACCTAGTTCTTGTTTGCCATGCTCTAAAAAATATTTTACATTTGAAGTTTTTTTTATGAATAAACACTGGCCTAGGACCTATCACATCACTCAAATCTCTTGTTTCCTAAAATCACTTTCCAATTATTTTTACTAATCCTTTTAAGTTGTTATCCTTCCAAACTCATAGGAATGGGGAATGCTAAACTTTTGCTATCATCCTTTCCATCAACTAATTCCTTTGGAATAAACCGTGATTTAAGAATAGGTGGAAATTTCAATTCCCTTTATCCTATGACTTCGTCAACAATTTCCCTTAGTTTGTCTGAAGGATAACCTCTTTGACAAAGCATTGCAATTAAAATGTCTACTTGTTTTCAAAAAAACATTATTTTCACTAATATGATTTAATCTAATAATTTGGCCCCTGAAAATGTTACATTTCATAAAACCTGGGTGAGAACTTGTAAAATGCATATAATTGTTGGTGATAGACTTCTTTCTAAAATATTACCAGTGAAATGTCTATTTACAAAATCACAAGTAATCTCAATGTCCAAAAACTTGACCGTTGTACGTATAGTACTAATCTCAAACTTCAACCATCTAACACTGTTGTTCATTTCACCAACAAAACTATCAAAGTCCTCCTTACTACCCTTCCAAATAAAAAAAAAAACAAATCTATGTATCTATGATACAAAGAAACATATCTAAAAAAGGGTAAATTAGTTAAATAATAAGTTTCCCACCAACATCACCAAATTTGTGAAAGAAGGGGCTACTGTAGCCCCCATAGCCACACCTGACACTTGTTGGTAAATAATAGATTCAAATTTAAAAAAAAAAATTACTAAGAACTAAATCTAACAAAACACAAATAGTTTTTGGATCTAACATAAGATTATGCATAATTGTTTTAAGAAATAAATCAACACATTCAATGCCCTGGTCTTGATCAATAGAAGTATATAAAGTATTCACATCTACAGTACAAAGCATAATTTCACCCCCTTCAAGCATATATTTGTTAATCTGGTCTAAAAAAGCCAAAAATCTTTAAGAAAGTATTTACTTCATTGCACAACAGGGTTAAGAATGCTATCTAATAATGAAGAAATATGAACTGTTTTGTTACGGGGGGGACCCACACACACAATAGGCCTAAAAGGTGGTTTTCTCTCATCTTTGTGGCTCTTGGAAATTCCAAATAAAAACCCCAACTCAGGTTGTTCAACACTACAAAAATTATACATTTCTATTGTCCAACAGTTCTGATGTAATAAATCCAACAAACTAAGATCAATGTACATGTATCTTTTTCTTACATACTCTTTGGTAACAACTTTATAGCAGTTAACATCATCGAACATTGATCGCATGGCTGTAGTATAATCTTCTTTTGTCATAATGGCTAAACCATTCCCTTTATCAGCCCGCATGTACCTTAAATTACTATAACTACATAGATTCTTGAGGGCTGAATAATGCTCTTTATCCAAATTAAAACATGCCCCCTGTTGTTTCCCGCCAAATTATTTTTCATGAACAGACTGTAAATTTTGTCTTCACAGCATTTTCAGGACCAAATTATCAGAGTGAGTCGTACTATTAGTGAAAATAATGTTTTTTTTAAATAAGTCGACATTTTAATTGCAATGTTTTGTCAAAGAGGTTATCCTTCAGACAAACTATTTCCACCTATTCTTAAATCAGGGTTTATTTCAAAAGAATTAGTTGATGGAAATGACGATAACAAAAGTTTAGCATTCCACATTCTTATGAGTTTGGAAGGAGAACACCTTAAAAGGATTATTGAAAATAATTAAAAAGTTTTTGAGAAAAAAAAAATAATTAGAAAGTGGTTTTAGGAAACAGATTTGAGTGATGTGATAGGTCCTGGGCCAGTGTTTATTCCCCCCCCAAAATTCAAATTTAAAATATATTTTAGAGCATGGCAAATAAGAACTAGGTTCTCTTAGTAGTAGACAACCAGGTACCTTTCCCTGTGAAGGATGTAGGTTATGTAGATTTATCTACCATGAAAATACATATTTTTTTCAACACTGTGATTTTACATTTGAACCCAAGGGCAGATATAATTGTAAAAGTACAGGTTTAGTTTATTTAGCCCTATGTAGTTCTTGCCACAATTTTTATGTAGGCAAAATAACTAGGACCTTGGGGTGTCATATGAGTGAACACCTCAGGGCTATTAAAAATAAAGATTTTAATAATGCTTTAGCAAGACGTAGTGTGAACTATGAGTTTTTTTCACAAGTTCTACTTTTTAGTTTTACAGCAGGTTAATACCAGTGGCTTTGTTGAGCAATTTAATAATTTCTTAGAAATGTCAGAACTTAAATGGCAAAGTTTTCTACAGGCTGACATTAACCCTGGATTAAATGAGACTATTTCTATTAAGTGTTTATTAAAGTATAAATGTATTTAAATATAATATGCATATTACTACATCTTTTTAACAGATCTGTGGTTGAATTCTTAGAGGACTCAATGTAGTTTCACTTTTAGGTTATTAATTAATTAAGACATTTTGCATGATTGAATGATGATGTCACTCAAATTTTAGTATCTAAAGTGTGATGTTGTATCAGTTTTTATTTCTGATGAAGTTCTGGAAGTAAAGGAACAAAAGCAGTAATTTAACTCCTGGTATTTTTTTCTACAATTTATGTAGTTGGAACAGTAGTTTGCAACACTTTTGTTCTTCAATACATTTATATTACTCCATAATAGTTTGATGTATGCTAGCTAGGTTTCTTAAAGGCTCTGATATCAAAAACCTTGCCCAAATTGTTTTTTTAATCAAGTAATAACTTTTAATGAGTGCTAATTATTGTAAGCTGTGTGATCTTTAGGGTTTCTTTTCCAAAGCTTCCAGGGAGTTTCTCTATCAAGAATCAGTTTTTTTATGGTTATTGACTATAATCTATTTTAGGGGAATAGTCTGTCTTGAACTGGGCAGCATTTATAGTAAAATGTTGAATAGCAGAGATGGGATAGATGTAGGAGTAGAGGATGGACCAACCAATGAGTTGTAACTCCTGCTGAATGATAATATTGGAAATTTTAGGGATGGTTCTGGGGATCCAAATTGTGGGTGGCAGTTTGTGTGCTTTAAAGAACCATTGAGAAAGTAGGGAATGATGATGACTAAGGGAAGGAGGAAGCATTTATAAATATCTTATTTTGCCCGTGATGTTTGTGATGAGAAGATCAATGATAGATGAATTGGGGAAATGTTGATGTGGTTTCATCCCTGAGGTTACCATTTTTGTCTGTGTAGAGAAATACAGAGAATAATGAAATAAAATCCTATTTCTCTCATTCCAGTTAAAGTTGAAATCTCCCATAATTATCATTTATGTGTTTTAGAGGAGTGAAGAATATCTAAGAGTATTGGATAGGATGTGAACAGTGGTTTGCATAATCTTGGTGTGGCCACTAAAACTAAATTGAAGATGGGTCCATTTGTGGCAGTTGCTTCTGGAGTATTTGTTAGAAGTCACTAGGGGAGGTATTATGTTTGTACTCTTTTTAATATGCACCAAAGTCCCACTTCTTTATGAAGTGTATCTGTTGTCACATAATTAGTTGTAGGAATTATGTAGGTAGAAAAAAATAATTACATGTGATGGGACAGAGTACAAGTTGGTGAGTGGAATGTGGAAGTCCTATTAGGTAAATAGAGGATAGTAGGATGAGCTCCAAAAGTACAAATGTAGCGATTCCGAGGATGAGGGAGTGACACTGGATAACAGCTATCCCCCTTAGCCACTGTCTTGGCAGAGCTTTGCATCTTATTGTACCCCCAAATTACCATTTATACATATAATCAGTATCTTCACTTGAGTGCAGTACTGTGGAGTAACAGTAGCTCTGCTCTGTTAAGCAGTTCTCTTTAAATCGCAACCATAGGTTTATGGGTTACAAGGGCACAGACCAGAAAACTGCAGCTCTTTCTCTCATGAGAGAAAAATATTTTTGTAGCCAAACAGAAAGAAGACTTTTAGTTACTCATATAAAGAAAGGTTTTGAAACTTAATAGGAAATAAACCATGATAACTGAATGACTGGCAGCCTCTAATTTGGGACACCAGACGTTTGTAATGGGTACAAAATGTAATTGATAAGGGTCACAAATACCTATAGGTTCATAGGTGGGTACTAGGCTATCTGCCCGAAGGCATTTATAAGCCTAGCCAGAGCCATCCCCTTAGATTAGTTCCCTGTGCTTCTGTCCAGCAGAGCCACTGAAGTGCTCCCCGAGGTAAACTTTCTGTTTCCCATCCACTCGTCAAGGTTTCTTTTGAAGAGTGTTAGTGAGGAGCTCTGCCTAATGTAGATTGGGATCTTTTTCCAAAGCATGGGAAGTCCCTCCTGCATGTCCTATTTATTGTTGTGGTAAGGTTTAGATCCCTAGAGCATGTGGCTCGAGGGGATAAGGTTTACTTTAGGTGGAGCATGTCTATCAATTCTGGGTTGGACATGGCCTTGTATGTCAGGCAGAGATAACCTCTGAGTAGGCGGTATGCAACCAAGTACAACTGGAGTTTCTTCAGTTGAGCTGCATAGGGCATCTGTTTGAGGCCATTGATCCTCTTGGTGAGGTACTTCTGTGGTCTTTCCAGCTGTTGCAGGTGTCTTGTAAGGTACATACCAAATGGGGCCTTAAACTCTCAGATGGGTCTGATGAGTGATGAGTAGAGGGGCATAAGGACCTCTTTTGATCTGGATGCAAACCCTTTTGTGATTAGGTGGGCCATGTAGAAGGATTTTCTAACCACTTTGGCAATGTGATTATCAAAGGTGAGATTGCTATCTACTTGGGTCCCCAGATCCCTTATTACATCTTCCGTATTTAGGGGACTGCCACCTATGTGGTAGTTTGTGGGTACTTTGTTTTTTCCAAAGGGGATGACTATGCACTTTTTGGCATTTAGCTTGAGGCCATGATTTTGACACCAGGTATCTGTCTCAGTGAGACCCTTTTGGAGGATGTCTGTGTCAGCCGGAGAGTCAATTATAGCCCCTAGTTTACAGTCGTCTGCCAACTTGGTCAGCCATAGTCCTCCTGTGCTTGCCTGTACCTCTGAGAAGTATATGCCGAACAGAAGGGGTTCATAGGTTCATAGGTTCATAGATTAGTACTAGGCTAACTTCCCTTGTGAGCCATTTTAAGCCTAGCCAATTATCCCTTGAGAGACTCAAACCCTGCACCTTGTGTTTGTAAGGCAAACACCTTAACCATTAGGCCACCCTCCAGGACCGAGCCCTGGGTAACACCACTTGTAACTGGTTTAGAGACAAACCTAGCTCCCGCAACTGTCACCATGTGGGTTCTGTCCGTGAGCCAGTTGGCAACCCATCTTGTGACGTAGGGGTTTATGTTCAGGCTGGTGAGCTTTTCTATAATACCAGAATGGGAAATGGTGTCAAAGGCCTTAGCGAGGTCTAGGTAGGCTGTGTGTACCACCTTTCCCTTGTCTATAGCCTTGGTAACTGTCTCAAAGAAGTCCGCCAGGTTTAGGAGACATGATCTGCCCTTAACAAAGCCAAATTGGGTAGGGTCCAGTGTTTGGAGGTTCCCAATGTCTCTGTTAATGAGTTCCATGATGATGCGCTCCATAGCCTTGCAGACCAAGCTAGTCAGGCTTATAGGGCGGTAGTTCCCAGGGTCTGTTGCGGCTCCACCTTTGTGGAGTGGGATAACCGTTGCTGTGTGCCACTCTATGGGTATGTAGCCTGTGGAGAGGCTGAGGTTGAACAGTGTGTTTAGGTGAGGGGTTAGTTTGTCTTTGAGCTCATGTAGGATGCAGCCTGGGACATTGTCTGGTCCCATTGTTGCTGAGTTTTTGGCTTTGGAGAGGGCTGTTTTAACCTGAGTGTCTGTTATTTCAGGGACTCTACATTTTTCTGGTATGGTTATGGGTCCTTTTGGGGGTGAAGTTTGCGCTGAACCTGTCTGCCAGGATGTTGGCGATATTGGTCGGTTCAGTGTATTTTGTGCCATTCTGCACTAACTCTGAGCAGATCTGAACATTGCCACTTAGATTCTTGACATAGCTAAAGAATGCCTTGTGGTTATCTTTGGAGTCCTTGGCAATTTTTCTTTCAAAGCTCGCCTTGGATGATTTTATGAGGGATCATAGTTTCTTGCTGATACTGATCAGGGATGTCTTCCCTTCTTGGGATTTTACTCTTTTCTGTACTAGTTTCCTCCTTCTATTGTATAGCTTGTTTATGGCAGGAGTCTACCAGACTGGTTTCCTTTTCTTGGAGGAGTGAGTCTTGGTTTTGTTTGGGATGGCACGATCCATGCATTCTAGTAACTGTCTGTAGAATGCATTAGTAAAGGATTTTGCAGCTTAAACAGTGTTATCCTTCAGCATGGGGGCTTTGAAACTTTCCATCTCAGTCTTAAGTAACGTGAAGTTTGCTTTTGAAAAGTTTTTCATGGTGGCTTTCCTGTCCGGGGGAGGGGGCGGAATATGGATATCCAAAGTGATTTGTTTATGGTCAGATTTAACCAGTGAGGGGTTGACCTCTGGTGTGGAATACCGGTCGCCCATGTTGGTGATGACCAGGTCCAATATGTTGTCACCTCTGATGGGAGTGTTGACCAGTTGAACCAGAGTGTTTGAGTTTATAAATTCTAGGAAAAGTTGGGCAAGGGAGTTAGTACTTGAGTAGTTCTCCCAGTTAATGTTTGGGTAATTGAAATCACCCAATATTAGGGTGTTTGGCAGGACCTTTATGTTTCCCAGTGTTTCCAGAAACTCGGAATGGGGGTCCTGGGACATGGTGGGTGATCTATAGCAAGCTACAATTTGAATTGTAGTTTTGCCTATTGTTAGTTGCACGTGGATGATCTCTGACACATCATGCTGTGCCACTAACCTGGAGGTGTGGGTATCCTTGATGAATATGGATACGCCCCCGCCTTTTGTATTTCGGTTTGGGTTCAGTGGCCAAAATGTATGGTATGAGTTGTAACCTGGTAGTGCTGGTGTGCTCTCTGGAGCCTTAAACCAGGTTTCTGTTACTGCACATATATCAATTTTCCCCATACTGAGGAGTGCCTTGAGTGCGTGCATTTTGAGGTTTAGACTTCTGGCATTGAGTAGCATTACCCTCAGCTTTTTTTTACTTGTGCTGTTTACAACAGTGGGTTTGTCTTTTGAGCCTTGCCTAAAAAAGGCACTATGGGGGTGGCAAGAGCCTTGGCAAGTATTTGAAAGCCTAAGGGTAACAGGTGCGAGCCATCTCTAGCGAAGCAGCGTGGCTTGTCGAGCATGTCATCCCAGGCAGACAGACATTGGATCCCCTTTGAATAACACCAGAAACTTAGCCAATTGTTGAAATCGAGAATTTTTTCTTTATACCATGGTATCATTCTTGGTGAGGGCAGGGTCATACCGGCCTGGGCTACATGATCAGAGAGCTCTTCCATGTCTCTTTTCATGTAGTCCAGTGAGGTACAGCTGAGGTCATTCACACCAACATTGACAACGACAGAGTCATATTTGTACTTGTTCTGGAGTGACCTGAGTGCTTGTGTTATGTGGCGGATCCTGGCACCCGATAGGCAGTTAACAGTACCCTTCTCCTTATTCAGCCTAGTGAGTGGGACGTCAGTGTGCCTGACTATAGAGTCACCTATTACTAGTATGTTGGGTATGTTATTTTGCCTTAAGGGCTGTGATTGCATGGCACACTGGTTTTGTGAAGTATGTGTTTCATGGTTTGTGTTGGGAGTGTAGGTCGCTTGGATTTTTGCTTTGGAGGTCTCTGTTGGTTTCGCAGACTTTTATTTAGAGCCTCCAAGTATGTTTTCTTGTATTTGTGTGTGTTTTTTGCCGGTGCTGGTTTAATGGGTCTATGTAAGACTGGTGGTGTGATGCAAGTATTTCCCTTCTCCTCTTGACTTTCTGATCCAATCTTGGGTTGAGAGAGCCTAGCCTCTAGTTTAGCTGTATAACTGCATCTCTCGCATGTATTAGTGTTTGGTGGTAGGAGGAGGGGGTTGTCTGTGTACATGAGGCAGTTGTAACATTGCCTCAAAATGCCCAGATTCACCAGTTGGACTGGAGAGTACACCTGAAACTGCCCTTTGGGCATGCCTAGATAGGTACAGTGAACTGTTTTACTGGATGGGTGGTAAGTTCGAATAGAGAGCCTTGTCTTTCTGTACAGTACAGGAGGGTCTAGTGCTAGGGTTTTTAAGTGCTTGCTGTAAGGTTTGAGCAAGTGCCGGGCTGAGAAATGAAAGGCTTGAATGCTTAAATTGAAAGTTTGTATAGTTCCAAGGGAAAAATTTAAGAGGAGACTTTGTAGAGCCGGGAATAGTTTTACCCTAGCTACCCAGTGCTGCCCGGTGTGCAAAACCGGGCAAATATGGTATTTATAGCAGGGAAATGAAAGAGATAGAAATTAGCCCAAAATGGGCATTAATCTACTAATTTCTGGACTGAAACCACTCCTCCAGGGACAGATAGGCTGCTGAAAGCTCCCCTCTCACAGGTGAACATAGAAACTTCCTTCTATCCAAGTAAGGTATGTGCAAACACAGAGATTTGTAACACAGCCCTGAATTCAGCACTAACCTGAAAACTGGACTATACTAGCTTAGAAAGGCAGGAAACAAGTATATATATATATATATATATATATATATATATATATATATATATATATATATATATATATTCAGAAAATAAAGCAGATACACTAAAAAAAACAGTTTAAAAGCACAGTAAAAGGATAATTCTTTTTATATAACACAGATCAGAGTTGTAGTCAATGCCCCCAGTAAGAAAGTAGGAAGAAACACAAATACAGTAAAAGCAGATGAATAAAGTGCAATTTTATACATATATATATATATATATATATATATATATATATATATATATATATATATATATATGTATAAAACAATAGAAAACAAACTGATTTAAACAAGTTACCCAATTAACCAGAAAAAAGCTCAAAACTGAGCCCTGTTCCAGCAGTCTTCAATCAGACAAGTACTAACTGCACACCCTTACTAGGATGCAGGGGGATCTTCTCCAAAAAAAGATAGCCTGGATCAGTGCCTCAAGTTATACAAACAAAGCTAGATTCAACAGGCCTGACAATGGTCTATGCTACAGCAACAAGGTGCACCAATTTCAGAAAGAAACAGTTCAAATAAGCAGTCACAATAAGCCTGTGACCAGAAATTCCCAGCTCAGAAGGGCAGAATCCAGCCTCTCCTTCCACAAGAGTGCAGACCACAAACCTTCTTAATGTTGAATAACTGGCCTGAAGCCCAAGTGCTTAAGCCAGAACTAATACACTATTAGAATAGCAGACACTGGGCCTTCAATCAGCAATTCCCAGCTTAGAAGGATGTAAGCTACCTGTCCTCCCACAACAGTGCAGACCACAAACCTTAATGTAAAACAGCCTGTATGAAGCCCAAGTGCTTAAACCAAAAGACTTGGAAGAACAGTCACAATTCAATCAGGCTACAACCAAGCAGTAATAATTGCAGCAGAATAAATACAATTGAGTACTTTTAAGAAAAGCAAAATAGAGTAGGAGGAACACAACTACAGCAAAAGCAAATGAATAAAGTGCACATTTTTTTATTTATTTATTTATTTATTATTTTAAGTGGAACAAGAGAGGAAGGAAGAACCTAAGTGGGCTGGCCTTCTCAAATCTTCTCTGTGTATGAACACTAGACACAGAATATGATCTGACTGTACTCAGTTAAGTGAGCAAATGAGATGGACCCTGGAGGAGTGCTCTAATACAGACTTACAGGAGGGGGCGGGCAATTCCAGAGTCATCAACACTAATAGCTTCATAAGTTCATAGGTTTATACTAGGCTATCTGCCCTAAGGCATTTATAAGCCTAGTCCAAAGTTTTGTGGCTTACGCCACCCCTTATGTTAAAAAATATTGTGCCCATTAGTTTGTTGTGCCTCTGTCCAGCAGTGACACAGAGATGATTCCCGGGGTAAACCTACGATCTCCAATCCACCGGTCAAGATTTCTCTTGAACAGAGCCAGCGAGGTGCTCTGCCTCACATGGACCGGGATTTTATTCCACAGCATAGGGAGTCTCTGAGTGACAAATCTATCCCTCCAGCATGTCTTATTTATATCCGTGCTAAGGTTTAAGTCGCTTGCTCTAGTGGATCTGGTAGATTTGGATTTTTTGAGGTGGAGCATGTCCATTAATTCCGGGTTGGACATGGCCTTGTATGTCAGGCACAGGTCACCTCTGAGCAGACGGTATGCGACTGAATAGAGCTGGAGTTTCTTCAGTCTGGCAGCATATGACAGATTTTGGAATCCCTTTATCCTTTTGGTGAGGAACTTTTTGTTCTCTCCAATTGCTGCAGGTGTCGGGTGAGATACATCCCGAATGGGGCATTGTACTCGATCATTGGTCTGATAAGTGAAGAGTACAGGGGAACAATGACCTCACTTGATCTGGATGTGAATCCCTTCATGATCAGGTGGGCAATGTAGAAGGTCTTTCTAACCACTTTAGCAATGTGAGTGTCAAAAGAAAGGCCACTGTCAACCTGGGTCCCCAGGTCCCTGATAACCTCTTCTGTGCTTAGTGGATTGCCACCTATATGGTAGCTTGGGGTTACCTTGTTTTTCCCGAAGGGAATGACTATACATTTTTTGGCATTTAACTTCAGGCCATGGCTCTGGCACCAGCTATCAGTTTCCGTGAGACCCCTCTGAAGGATATCTGTGTCCGATGTACTTTCCACTATGGCGCCCAGTTTGCAGTCATCTGCAAACTTTGTCAGCCATAGTCCTCCTATGTTTGCCTGTACTTCTGAGAAGTAGATGCCGAACAACAGGGGGCCAAGGACTGAGCCCTGTGGGACACCACTTGTGACCGGCTTGGAGTGTGACATGGTGCCAGCAACTCTGACCCTGTGGGTTCTGTCCTTTAGCCAGTTTGCAACCCATCTTGTGACATATGGGTTCACATTTAAGCTGGTAAGTTTCTCTATAATACCTGAGTGGGGTATTGTGTCGAAAGCTTTTGCAAGGTCAAGGTAGGCTGTATGGACTGCCTTTCCCTCATCAATGGCCTTGGTGACTGTTTCGAAGAAGTCGACCAAGTTCAAAAGGCATGATCTGCCCTTGACAAAGCCAAACTGGGTCGGGTCCAATGTCTGCAAGTCCCCTATGTCTTTGTTTATGACTTCCATTATGATCCTCTCCATAGCTTTGCAGACCAGGCTTGTTAAGCTTATGGGGGGTAATTTCCAGGGTCCGTAGAGGTACCGCCTTTGTGGAGTGGGACCACAGTTGCCGTCACGCCACTCCTTGGGCATGTATCCTGTGGTAAGGCTAAGATTAAACAGCTGCCTTATGTGCGGGTTTAGTTCCTCATTGAGTTCGTAGCACACAGCCGGGACACCATCCGGTCCCATTGATGCTGTGTTTTTAGCTTTAGAGAGAGCAGCTTTACCTGCGCATTTGAGATGTCTGGGAGGCTACACTCGCTGGGATAGTTATCTCTCCTTTTGGGGAGAGGGGTGAAGTTTGCACTGAACCTGTCCGCCAGTATGTTGGCAATGTCTGTGGGTTCAGTGATTTTTGTATCATTTTGGACTAATTCTGAGCATATCTGGGAGATTCCACCCAGGTTTCTAACATAGCTGAAGAAGGCCTTATGATTGTCTTTTGAATCTATGGCAATTTTTCTCTCAAAGTTGGCCTTGGATGATTTTATGAGTGCTCGTATTTTTTTTACTAATAATGATCAAGGGTGTCTTCTCTTTTATGGATTTTGCTCTATCATGTAACAGCTTTCTCCTCTTATTGTAAAGTTTGTTTATGGCTGGGGTCCACCAGACTGGACGTTTGCCCTTGGTAGAAAGAGTCTTGGTTTTATTAGGGATTGCCTGATCCATGCAGTCCTGGAGGTGTTCATAGAAGGCATTTGTAAGGGCTTCCGCAGCTTGGGTTGTGGTTTCCACTGGCTCGGGGGCCTTGAAGGATACCACACCAGTCTTGAGTAGTGTGAAGTTTGCTTTAGAGAAGTTCTTCACTGTGGTCTTTTTTGTCTGGGGTGGGGGCGGGATGTGAATTTCCAGTGAGATTAGTTTATGATATGATCTCACCAATGAGGGATATACTTCCGGTGTGGAGCATTTTGTCCCCATGTTTGTGATGATGAGATCTAGTATAATTTCTCCTCTTGTGGGAACGGTGACTAGTTGCTCCATGGCATTTGAATTTATGAACTCCAGGAACCTTTGGGCTAAAAAGTTGGGGCTTGAGTAATGTTCCCAGTTTATATTCGGGTAGTTGAAGTCACCCAATATAATGGTGTTTGGAGATACATTTATACCCTCCAGTGTCTTCAGGAAGGCTGTGTGCGGTTCCTGAGTTTGAGAGGGTGGCCTGTAGCATGCTACAAATTGTAGAGCAGTTTTGCCTATGGTTAATTGCACCTGGATGGTTTCCGATGCTTTGTGCGTTGCCACCAACCTGGAGGTGTGGGTATCCTTGATGAATATGGATACACTCCCTCCTTTTGTGGTGTGGTCCGGGTTTTGGGGCCGGAACGCATGATATGAGGTAAAACCTGATAGTGCCGGGGTGCTCTCAGGAGCCTTGAACCAGGTTTCAGTTACAGCACATACATCGATGTTCTCCATACTGAGAAGGGCCTCGAGTGCATGCATTTTGAGATTTAGACTTCTGGCATTGAGCAGCATTACCCTTAGTTTCTTCCCATTTTTGTTTTCTAGGGTGGTAGGTTTAGAATTTGAGCCTTACCTAAAAAAGGCACTATGGGGTTGGCAAGAGCCTTAGCCAATATCCGGAATCCCAGGGGTGACGGGTGCAAGCCGTCCCTTGCGAAGCAGCGTGGCTTGTCAAGCATGTCATCCCAGGCAGACAGACACTGGATCCCCTTTGAATGACACCAGAAATTAAGCCAATTGTTAAAGCTGATCATCTTGTCTCTATGTTGTGGCATCATTCTTGGTGAAGGAAGGATACTGCTCAGGGTCAGGGTCATACCTGCCTGGGCTACATAATCAGAGAGCTCCTCTATGTCTCTTTTCATGTAGTCCAGGGAGGTACGTCTCAGGTCGTTCACACCAGCATGAACAATGACTGTGTCATATTTGTACTTGCTGTGGAGTGACCCGAGTGCTTGTGTTATGTGGAAGATTCTAGCACCCGATAGGCAGCTTACTGTGACCCTCTCCTTATTCAGCCTGGTGAGTGGGACTGTCAGTGTGTCTGACTATGGAGTCACCTATGACAAGTATGTTTGGTGTGGTATTTGGCCTTAAGGGCTGTGACTGCTTTGCACACTGATTTTGTGGTTTATGTGTTGCCTGTGGTGTGTCATGAGGTGGCAGTTGCTTGGGTGTCTGCTTTGGAGGCCTCTGCTGTTTAGGTAAATTTTTGCTCAGAGCCTCCGAGTATGTCTTTGTGTGTTTATGTGTTTGATTCATTGTTGTGATAGCTTTATGTGAGACTGGTTTTGTGGAGTGTGTAGTTGCCTTCTCCTGTCTCGTCTTGCCAGTCCTGAGTTGAGAGAGCTCAGCCTCCAGTTTGGCCAAATAGCTGCATCTCTCGCAAGTATTTGTGTTATGTGGGAGGAGGAGAGGGTTGTCTGTGTACATGAGGCAATTGTAACATTGCCTCAATATTCCCAGATTCACCAACTGGACAGGGGAGGACGCCAGCATCTGGCCCTTCGACATGCTAGAGAAATTAAGAAGTTAGGGGTGTAACTGAATAAGAGAGGACTTAGTAAGGAAGTGGGTACTCCTGGGGGGGGGGGTTCGCTAGTGAGGGACTTTGTATAATACAGAAGTGCTAAACCTGAAAAGAAGATGCTTTTAAGACAAGTGCTGAGCTTTTTTTTTTTTTTTTTTTTTGGAGTACAGTAAATGACCCCACACAAGAGTGCTAAGCCAAAGACAGAAAATATGCAAGTTTTGAGAAAAAAAGATTTTAAAATTAAGTGCAAACAGGAAATTCAGTAAACAGCTTTTGGTTGTGCTCTAAATACAGCTACTAATGCAGAAATCAAGTTTAACAAGCCAGAAAATGCTCAAACTAGGCAACTATGCAGAAAAACTTAGCAAATAAACAGATGAAAAATACTTAAAATCTCAAAAGTGGCTCCTTTCTTCTCTCAGCGTTTTCTCCTCTTGGTGGGTGCTTCACCAACAGCCAACAAGCCTGAAAGGATGCCAAAACCACGAGGCAACTAGGTTTTAAGAGAGGACTACAGCAAACAAGGTGTACCAATTACAGTAAGAAACAGTTGAACTATGCAGGCACTATAAACCTTTAACCAGAAATTCCCAGCTCAGAAGGGCAGAGTCCAGCCTCTCTTCCCACAAGAGTGCAGACCACGAACCTTCTTAATGTAAAATAACTGGCCTGAAGCCCAAGTGCTTAAACCAGAACTAATACACTTTTAGAATAACAGACACTGAGCCCTCAGTCAGCAGTTCCCAACTTAGAAGGATGTAAGCCACCTGTCCTGCCACCACAGTGCAGGCCACAAACCTTCCTAATGTAAAACAACTGGTCTGAAGCCCAAGTGCTTAATCCAAAAGACTTAGAATGATAGCTACACTTTAATCAAGTTACTACCAAGCAGTAATAAATACAATTGAATACTTTGAAGAATGCCTGGATTAGTGCTTAAGTTATACAAACAAACTAGATTCAGCAGGCCTGGATCTAGTCTACGCTACAGCAAACAAGGTGTACCAATTTCAGTAAGAAGCAGTTCAAATATGCAGGCACTATAAGCCTTTAACCAGAAATTCCCAGCTCAGAAGGGCAGAGTCCATCCTCTCCTCCCACAAGAGTGCAGACCACGAACCCTTTTAATGTAAAATAACTGGCCTGAAGCCCAAGTGCTTAAACCAGAATTAATACACTTTTAGAATAACTGACACTGAGCCCTCAATAAGTAGTTCCCAACTTAGAAGGATGTAAGCTACCTGTCCTGCCACTACAGTGCAAACCACAAACCTTCTTAATGTAAAACAACTGGTCTGAAGCCCAAGTGCTTAAACTAAAAGGCTTAGAATGAGTTGCACCAAGCAGTAATAAATACAACTGAGTACTTTTAAGATGACGCAAAAGCAAAATAAATTAGGAAGAAATACAAATACAGTAAAAGCAGAATTTTTTTTTTCAGAAAAGTAGCAAAAACAGTAGTAAAAACAATTCACATGCAGTGCAAGCTGGCACACTTGAGTATGTAGCAATATTAGTCCACACACAGTTTGAAAAAAAGTAATTAAATTAAAAAGGACTAAAAGCAAGTGCAGAAAGGGTTTATTAGATAGAATGCGGTAAAGAGATGGGACTGGGGGAGTGTCCTAGATCAAATCTACAGTGGGGCGGGCACTGCAAAAGCCACCAAATTTAAACTACTACCAAGAACAGGGAGGGGGGGTGGGGAAGACAGTTTCAACAGAGCTAGATCTGAGGAATCAGTCCAAATTATAAAACCACAATAAAATGCAGGAAATATACTTAAATCAGCTTATGTCCAGTTGATGTATGCAGACAAATCTCAGTAGCAAGCAACTCTATTTAAAATGAATACCAACACAAAAACAGACAGGGTGGGTGGGGAACTGCAGAGAGAGAGGCACACAGCACACTGTTCAGAAACACACAATTAGGAAACAGAAAAAAAAATGAAAATGCAGTACTTTTAAAACTGCAAGTTTGTACTTAACAAAATACTACAATTCACTACTGCAAGTTTCACTTAACTTTAGCTTGTAATGCAGATGTTTGTAGCCAAGCAAGTCTCTCAGGAGTTGAGCATAAAATGATTTCTCAAACTTTATAGCTAGCCCTTAAAGTACAGAGGAATCCATCTAGGCTATTAGAGATAACAAAGAAGTGAATAGCTGCACTGCACTATATGCAGTGTATCATGTTGAGGCACTAATACAGAACAAAGAAGAAAAACGTGGAATGTTTGCATTTGACATATTTTGCTGCTGAAATATGGCTAACAAAAGTTATGTTTTAAATGAAAATCCTGATCCATTTTACATTGTGGCTTTCCTGACTTTTCTTAACCTTAGGTTTATAATGCGTGTGCATGTGTGTGTTAATTTAATTAAAATAGGGAGAATAAGTACAATCACATTCATGTGGAAAAAGAGACATTTTGTATTTTTTAATATATGTCTTTTTACTATTTCCAAAGTTGAATTTCTGCTTCTTATGCAGCGAACAAAGTATGTTAGCTAATAACTGTATCATTGGGCATTAAATGGCTGAATACACATTAAGTGGTACTTAAAGCCAAAGCAGAAACAGATTTACATTTAGAAGTCTAGATTTAGCCATGGATATTACTCAATTTTGAAACATACATGAAAGATGAAAATAGAGAAACACCCCACAATTTTCCTTTTTCTTTTTGATATATATATATATATATATATATATATATATATATATATATATATATATATATATATACAGTTCACTCCACGGTTTTCTTTCTTTCTTTTTTTTAGCTTGAATTCTATGCAAAGTCTTTCTGTTGGTAATGAAATACTAATATTTGTACCCATTTTTTCTAGATTCCGATTCTAAGCAAAGGATTGAGTGGTTACAGATTTATCTAAAGATACTGATCTATAGGTTTCATCCTGTAGTCCAAGTTTTGTTCTGTTAGTCTCCATTGCCTATTGTGTGATTCTGAACAAGTCATGTAACAAGGCAGTGAGTGCCTTTGGGCTTCCGCTCTGTGTGTGGGTATCTCTCTGTATTTATATCTACATGTGTATATACAGAGAGAGAGAGCGCAAACTAGAGAAGGAGAGAGACACTTAGATACATATAGCAACATTCTGGTCTGGCTTGGCAGAAATAAGTTGCAGTTGAACTGAGAACAGATCAGGCTCTGACATCAAGGACTTGAGCTATAGTACTCCAACGTACCTTATTTTGCCTCAAAATTTTGCCCTCTCCCTCATAACACTTTTGGTTTTGTGGTAAATTCCCAAGGATTAAATTTTATGGAAAATCACTATGAATTAAAGTGTGTCAGTAATGCCAGGCAATTTAGTTCCAGTCTTCTTACTGTTCAGAAAATGCATGTTGATGCAAAACCTGTTGCTTTATTAATGTTTAAGTGAATTACAGTAATATTTAAAATGTCTCTGATTTTAGATCTTTGTCCCCCTCTTTTTTTGGTTTTGCCCCCAAAGCTTGAGCAAAAATTTGAGATGTATGTTGAGGATTCTGAAATTTGAAAAGGGGTTGATGTATCAAATGATGTGTATTCCCATGTAATAATAATAGTAGCAATAATAATAATAATAATAATAATAATAATACTTAACAAATATGCAAAACTCAAGTGTGTGTGTGTGTGTGTGTGTGTGTGTGTGTGTGTGTGTGTGTGTGTGTGTGTGTGTGTGTGTGTGTGTGTGTGTGTGTGTAATAACTTCTGTGGCATTGTAATTTATTTCCTTTGGGCAGGAGTGGCATTTTATGTATCTCTTCCTTATAATGCACTCCTCTCATACTCTCTATTTTCCTCATGCTGCTTTGCATATATTTTATTTACTGAGTTCCTGTCTTCTTAATTGTAATCACACTTTTTCTGCACGCAGTCTCTGCCTCATGTTTACTAGGCACTGCACTCAGGAGAGCTTTGTGCCGTTTCATCACATCTGTTATTCGTCTACAAATAAAGCTACTAATCTACCATTTTGGACCAAACTATCAAGTGATTTACTTCACCAACTCCAAAGAGTTCTGCATGGCATCTAAAGATCCTTTCCCACAATTCACCTTTCTTTTAATTTGCATTTCCATTATGTTCGTTGTCTTGGCAAAAAAAAAATATTATGTTGTTTTCCTTTGATTATTGAGTACTTCTCCGTGTTCCCTGAAAATCATCAGTATA
Source organism: Protopterus annectens (assembly GCF_019279795.1). NCBI lineage: Eukaryota > Metazoa > Chordata > Ceratodontiformes > Protopteridae > Protopterus > Protopterus annectens. The sequence goes on along the minus strand of NC_056741.1, from coordinate 1,069,974,226 downwards.
TATGAGAACTGGGACGGTTATCTTTGTTTTATGCTAAAAGTTTTCCAGGTGACTGTCATTTAGAAATACCCCCCCCCCCTCAGCTTTGTATGTTTTTCCAGATGTTGCTCATCTAACCGTACATAAACCTGCTGATGCCCATTTATTCAGGACCGGCAAACAAAGTAGGCTTCCAATAGTCCTTTATAATGGGGTGGTGGACAAAGCCTTTTTCACCTTCCCCACGCAGGGATTGTGCCCCCCAGACACACATAATCTCCTAACTAGTATAACTGCTTCTGAGATCACCAGTCTTTGATAATAAATTGTAACACTTTCTTTGAAAATCCATTTGCCCTGTCAATCTTAGCTGAATGGGCTTTGAGTTTGTTTGCCGTTAGATGAATGGTTACCAAAGCAAACTAATTGTATTCCCAGCTCATATTTACATCAAGAGGTTGGTAAGTTTATGGCTTCTTTTTATTTATCCTTTCCTTGACTTTATATGCCGTAGGAGTTAATCTTTTTTGTACAAATGTTGCAGATTTGTATGTAGATCTTCTGAAATTACCTGAATTCATCCTGAATGGCTACATATAGCTTGATCTATG
>NC_056741.1:1069948636-1069968636 GCF_019279795.1 Protopterus annectens | reverse complement strand
TACATGCTCAGAGAGCTCCTTTATGTCTCTTTTCATGTAGTCCAGGGAGGTACGTCTCAGGTCATTCACACCAGCATGGACAATGACTGAGTCATATTTGTACTTGCCTTGGAGTGACCTGAGTGCTTGTGTTATGTGGTGGATCCTAGTGCCCGACAGGCTGCTCACCGTGACCCTCTCCTTGGTCAGCCTGGTAAGCGGGACGTCAGTGTGCCTGACGATAGAGTCACCTATTACAAGTGTATCAGGTGTGTTGCTTAGTCTTAAGGGCTGTGACTGTTCGGCACAATGGCTTTGTGAGATATGTGTTGCACATGTTTTGTTTTGGGGTAGCGGTTGCTTGGCTGTCTGCTTTGGAGGTCTCTGCTGCTTAGGCAGATCTTTATTTAGAGCCTCCGAGTATGTTTTTGTGTGATTATGTGTTTGGTTTGCTGTCGTGGTAGGTCTATGTCAGACTGGAATTGTAGTGAGTGTGGTTTCCTTCTCCTCCTGACTGGTTATGCCAATACTGAGTTAGCCTCCAGTTTGGCTATATGGTTGCATCTCTCACATGGGTTGGAATTTGTTAGGAGGAGGAGAGGGTTGTTTGTGTACATGAGGCAGTTGTAACATTGCTTCAAGATTCCCAGATTCACCAGCTGGACCGGAGAGGAGATTGACAACTGACCTTTGGACATGCTAGAATAATATTGGGAATTCCTTAATAATTGAAAACAAGGGCCAGTGGGGAGTGAGGGTGTAGTGCTTTTAATTTTTAGTGCTGACTTATATAATTGCTTTAGTGAGCAAGTGCCAGGTAACTTAAGTGCAATGTGTTATAGGTAACTTTAATGCAAAAAAACGATAAACAGTAACTTTCTTTCAAGTGAAACAAGGAAATAAGTACAGTAAGCAATGCAGATATCACTAGTGATCCACAGAAGCGCTGAGAAGCCACGTATTAGGTGGAATTAGCGTTCCAGGGAAATAACAAGCAAACAAACAAGCATGTAAACAAAGCTAGATTCAGCAGGCCTGGATCTAGTCTATGCTACAGCAAACAAGGTGTACCAATTTTAGTAAGATACAGTTCAAATATTCAGGCACTATAAACCTTTAACCAGAAATTTCCAGCTCAGAAAGGCAGAGTCCAGCCTCTTCTCCCACAAGAGTGCAGACCACGAACCTTCTTAATGTAAAATAACTGGCCTGAAGCCCAAGTGCTTAAACCAGAACTAATACACTTTAAGAATAACAGACACTGGGCTTTCAATCAGCAGTTCCCAACTTAGAAGGATGAAAGCTACCTGTCCTGCCACCACAGTGCATGCCACAAACCTTCTTAATGTAAAACAACTGGTCTGAAGCCCAAGTGCTTAATCCAAAAGACTTAGAATGATAGCTACACTTTAATCAAGTTACTACCAAGCAGTAATAAATACAATTGAATACTTTAGAGAATGCCTGGATTAGTGCTCAAGTTACACAAACAAAGCTAGATCCAGCAGGCCCGAATCCAGTCTATGCCACAGCAAACAAGGCGCACCAACTTCAGTAAGAAACAATTCAGATATGCATGCACTATAAGCCTTTAACCAGAAATTCCCAGCTCAGAAGGGCAGAGTCCAGCCTCTCCTCCCACAAGAGTGCAGACCACGAACCCTCTTAATGTAAAATAACTGGCCTGAAGCCCAAGTGCTTAAACCAGAATTAATACACTTTTAGAATAACAGACACTGAGCCCTCAATCAGCAGTTCCCAACCTAGAAGGATGTAAGCTACCTGTTCTGCCACTACAGTGCAGACCACAAAGCCTCTCAGTGCAAAACAACTGGTCCGAAGCCCAAGTGTTTAAACCAAAAGGCGTAGAATGAGTTACACCAAGCAGTAATAAATACAATTGAGTACTTTTAAGATGATGCAAAAGTAAAAAAAAAAAGTAGGTAGAAACACAAGTACAGTAAAAGCAGATTAATTTTTTTTCTGAACAAGTGCTGAGATCAAAGAAACAGATTTGAGTGCTGAAACTAGAAAACAGGCTAGTTATAAGAAAAAGAAAAAACCCCCCAAAAAAGGGGGGGGTTTTTTCCAAAAAAAAAACAGCAAAAAAAAAAAAAATTTTTTTTTTTTCCTTTTTTTTGGGGGGGGTTTTTTTCAAAAAAAATTTAAAAAAAAAGGGGCCCAAAATTCCCCAAAAAAAAAAACAAGGGGGGCCCAAAAAACCCCAAAAAAAAAAAAAAAAAAAAAAAAAAATTAAATTTTTTTAAAAAAAAAAATTTTAAAACCAATTTAAAAACCAAAAAAAAAAATTTTTAAAAAATTTTTTTTCCCCTTAAAAAAAGGGGCCCAAAAAAAAATTTTTTTAAAAACCCCTTTTCCAAAAAAAAAAAAAAAAAAGGGAAAAACCCCCTTATTAAAAAAAAAAAAAAAAAAAGGGTTTTTTTTTAAAAAAAAAAAAAAAAATTTAAAAAAAAAAAGGGGAAAAAGGGGTTTTAAACCAAAAATTTTTTTTAAAAAAAATTTTAGGCCCAAAAAAAAAAAAAAAAATTTTTTTTAAAAAAAAAAATTGGGAAAAAGGGAAAAAAATTCCCATTAAATTCCCCCAAAAAAAAAAAAAACTGGGGAAAAAAAAAAGGGTTTTTTTTCCCGTTAAATTAATTTAAAAATTTTTTTGGGAAAAAAGGGGTTTTTAAAAAAAATTTTTTTTTCCCTTAAAAAAAAGGGGGGGGGAAAAAATTTTAACCCCAAAAATTTTAAAAACCAAAAAAAATTTAAAAAAAAAAAGTATTTCCCCCCCAAAAAAAAAAAAAAAAAAAAAAAGGGGGAAAAAAAAGGGTTTTTAAAATTTTTTTCCCCTTAAAAAAAAAATTTTTTTAAAAAAAAAAAAAATTTTAAAATTTTAATTTAAAAAAAAAAATTTTGGGGCCCCCCCAAAAAAAAAAAAATTTTAAATAAAAAAAAAAAATTTTTTTAAACCCCCCAAAAAAAATAAAAAAAATTTTTTTGGGGAAAAAAAAAAAGGGTTTTTTTTCCCGTTAAATTAATTTAAAAATTTTTTTAAAAAAAAAAAAAAAAATTTTAAAATTTTTAATTAAAGGAAAAAAAAAAAAAATTTTTTTTAAAAAAAAAAAAATTTTTAAAAAAAAGGAAAAAAATTTTTCCCCAAAAATTTTTCCCCCCAAAAAAAAAAAAAATTAAAAAAAAAAATTTTTCCCCGTTTAAAAAAAATTTTTTTTTTTTTGGGAAAAAAAAAAAAAACCAAATTTCATTCCTTTCCCCCAAAAAAATTTTAAAAAATTGGTTTTTTTTTTTTTGGGTTTTGGGGTTTTTTTTGGGGGAAAAAAAAATTTTAAAAAAAATAAAAATTTTTTTTTTAAAAATTTAAGAAAAAATAAAAAAAAAATAATTTTAAATATTAAAAAAAAAAAAAATTTTTATTTTTTTTTTAAAAAAAAAAATTTTTTTTTTAAAAAAATTTATTAAATTTAAAAAATTTTTTAGGGAAAAAATAAAAATTTTTTAAAAAATTTTTAAAAAAAAAATAAAAAATTTAAAAAAAATTTTTTTAAAAACAATAAAAATAAAAAAAAAAAAATTTTTATTTTTTTTTTAATTTTTAAAAAAAATTTTTTTAAAAAAATTGGAAAAAATTTAAAATTTTTTAAAAAAAGGGGTTTTTAAAAAAATTTTTTTTTTTAAAAAAACCAAATTTTTTTTTGGGGGGGGGGGGGAGGGTTTTTTTTTTTTTTTTTTTTTTTTTTTTAAAAAAAATTTTTTTTTTAAAATTATTTTTTTCTGTAATTTTTTTTTATTTAAAAAAAATTTTTTTTTAAAAAATTTTTTTTTTTGGGGAAATTTAAAAATAATTTTAAAATTTTTTGTTTTTGGGGGGGGGTTTTTTAAAAATTTGGGTTTGGGGGGTTTTTTTAAATTTTTTTTTAAAAAGGGTTTTTTTTAAATTTTGGGGTTTTTTTTGGGGAAAAAATTTAAAAATTTACATTTAAAAAATTTTTTTTTTTTAAAAAAAATTTTAAAAAATTTTTTTTTATAAATTTTTTTAATTTTTTTTTTTTTTTTTTTTTTTTTTTTTTTTTGGGGGGGGGGGGGGGGGGGGTTTTAAAAAATTTTTTTTTAAAAAAATTTTTTTATTTTTTGGGGTTTAAAAAAAATTTTAAAAAAAATAATTTTTTATAAGTTTTGGGGGGCGGGGTTTTTTTTGGGCGGGTGGGGTATTTTTTTTTTTTTTAAAAATTTTTTTTTAAAAAAATTTTTTTTTTTTGGGGGTTTTTTTTTAAAAATTTTTTCCCAAAATTTTGGGTTTTTTTTTTGGGGGGGGGGTTTTTTAAAATTTTAAAAAATTTTTTAAAAAATTTTTTTAATATTTTTTTTGGGGGGGGGAAAAAAAAAAAAAATTTTAAAAAATTTTTGGGGGGGTAAAAAAAAATTTTTTTAAACAAAAAAAATTTTTAAAAATTTTTTTTATAAAAAAATTTTTTTTTTTTTTTAAAAAAAATTTTTTTTGGGGGGGGGTTTTTTTTTTTTTTTTAAAAAAAAAATGTTTTTTTTTTTAAAAAAAAAATTTCTTTTTTTTTTTTTATAAAAAAATTTTTAAAAATTTTTTTAAAAATTTTTTTTTTATTTTTTGTAAATTTTTTTCAAAAAAAAAAATTTAAATTTAAAAAAAAGGGGGGGGAAAAAAAAAATTTTTTTTAAAAAATTTTTTTTTTTAAAAATTTTTTTAAAAAAAAAAAGAAAAAAAAAAATTTTTTTTTTTTTTTAAAAAAAAAGAATTTTTTAAAAAAAGGAAAAAAAAAAAAAAAATTTTTAAAATTTTTTAAAATTTTTTTTTAAAAATTTTTTAAATTTTTTAAAAAAAATTTTAAAAAAAAATTTTTTAAAAAAAAATAAATTTAAAATTTCCCCCCCTTTTTTTTTTAAAAAAAAATTTTTAAAAAAATTTTTTAAAAATTTTTTAAAAAAGGGGGAAAGGATTTTTTAAAAAAAGGGGGGGGGGGGGGGGGTTTTTTTTTATTTTTAAAAAAAGGGGGTTTGGTTTTTTGTTTTTGGGGGTTTTTGGGTTTTTTTTAAAAAAAATTTTTTAAAAATTTTTAAAAAATTTTTAAAAAAAAAAATTTAATTTTTTTTAAAAAAAAAAAATAAAAACCTTTTTAAAAAACAAAAAAAATTTTTTTTTAAAAAAAAAAAAAAAAAAAAAAAATTTTTTTTTTTTGGGGTGGGTTTTTTTTTTAATTTTTAAAAAAAATTTTTATTAAAATTAAATTTTTTTTTATTTTGGGGATTTAAAAAAAATAAAAGGGGATTAAAATTTTTTTTTAAAATTTTAAAAATTTTTTTAAAATTTTTTTTGTTTTGGAAAATTTTTATTTTAAATTTTAAAAACCCAAAAAAAAACCCCCCCAAAAAAAAATTTTTTTTTTTTTAAAAAATTTTTTTAAATAAAAAAAAATTTTTTTTGGGTTTTTTTTTTTTATTAAATATTTTTTTTTTGGGGGGGTTTGGGGGAAGGGGTTTTTTAATTTTTAAAAAATTTTAAAAAAAAATATTTAAAAAAAAAAATTTTTTGGGAAAATTTTAAAAAAATTTTTAAAAAAAAAATTTTTTTTTGGGAATTTTTTATTATTTAAAATTTTTTTTTTTTTAAATTTTTTTGGGTTTTTTTAAAAAAAATTTTTCATTTTTAAAAAAGGGGGGGTTTTTTTTTTTTTTTTTTGGGGGGTTTTTTTTAAAAAATTTTTTAAAAAAAACCCTAAAAATTTTTTTTTTTTTTTAAAAAAAATTTTCAAAAAAAAATTTTTTTATTTTTTTTTAAAAAAGAAAAAAATTTTTAAAAAAAAAAAATTTTTAAAAAAAATTTTTTTTTTGGGGGGTGTTATTTTTTTAAAAAAAAAATTTTTTTAAAAAAAATTTTTAAAAAAATTTTTTAAAAAAAAATAGGAAAAACCCCCCCCAATTTTTTTAAAAAAAAATTTTTTTAAAAAAAAAAAATTTTAAAAAAAAAATTTTTTAAAATTTTTTATTTCCCCTTTTTTTAAAAAACCCCCAAAATTTAAGGGAAAATTTTTTGAGAAAAGGTTAAAGGAAAAATTTTAAAATTTAAAAAAAGGAAAAAATTAAAATTTTCCCAAAAAAAAAAAAAAAAAATTAAAAAAAACTTTTGGGGGGAAAAAAAAAAACAATTTTTAAAAAAAAAAAAAAAAAAATAAGGGTTTTTGGGGGGGAAAAAAAACGGGCCCCCCGGGGGCCCTTTTTACCCCAAAAATTTTTTTTTGGGGTTAAAAAAAAAAAAAGGGGGGGGGAAATTTTTTTTTAAATTTTGGGGGGGGGAAGGGGGGGTTTTCTTTTTTTTGGGGAAAGGGAAACAAGAAAAAATTTTTCCCCCGTTGGGGGGGTTTTTTTTAAAAAAAATTTTAAAAACCCCCCCAAAAGGGGGCCCCGATTTGAAAAGGGGGGGCCCCTTTTGGGAAAAAAAAAAAAGGGGAAAAAGGGAAAAAAATTTATTTTTCCCCCCGGGGAAAAAAAAGGGGGGTTTAAGGTTTCCTTTAAAAACCCCGGGGGGCCTTTTTTTTGGGGGAAAAGGTTTTCCCCTTTTTAAAGGAAAAAATTTTTAAAAAAAACCCAAAAAAAAAAAGGTTTTTAAAAAAAAAATTTTTTTTTATTTTTTTTTCCCGGGGGGGGTTTTTTTGGTTTTTAAAAACCCCCTTTTTTGGGGGGAAAAAAAACCCAAAAAAAAAAAATTTTTTAAAATTAAAACAACAAAAGGGGGGAAAAAAAAAAAAAATTTTTAAAAATTTGGGAAAACCCCCCCCAAAAAAAAAAAAAGGGGGGGGGGTTTTTTTTTTTTTTTTTTGGGGGGCCCCCCCCCCCCCCAAAAAAAGGAAAAAGGGAAAAAATTTTTTTTTGGGGGGGTTTGGGGGGTTTTGGGTTTTTTTTAAATTTGGGGGGGGAAAAGGGGAAAAAAAAAAAAAAGGGGAAAAATTTTTGGGTTTTTTAAAAAAAATTTTTAAAAAGGGGAAAATAATTTTTAAAAAAAAGGGGAAAAAATTTTAAAAAAAAAATTTTTTTTGGGGGAAAATTTTATTACGTCAAATTGGAGACAAAGCCAGAGAGGCAAGATTACATTGGTTTGGACATGTGCTGAGGAGGGATGCTGAGTATATTGGGAAAAAGATGCTAAGGATGAAGCTGCCAGGTAACAGGAAAAGAGGAAGGCCTTAGATAAGGTGTATGGATGTGGTGAGAGAGGACATGCAGCTCGTTGGTGTGACAGAGCAAGATGCAGAGGACAGGAAGAAATGGAAACAGGTGATCTGCTGTGGCGACCCCTAACGGGAACAGCCGAAAGAAGATGATGATGATGATGATGTTTTCCAGTGATAACATACAGCATGGAGGAGGTGTGCTACTTGTTTTTGTGAGTGTTAAATGGTTTACCTCGAGTTTGACAGATAAGGCTGTCTAATTGGGAATTAATAAGTTGCTACTGAAGGGAGGGAAGATACAAGCTGATTACCTGAAGGACCATTATTTTATTTATTTATTATTTTATTTTACATTTGTTGATCAGGAGTAGTCTGACTGAACTGTAATTAGCCCTTTTTCAGTGGAGGCCCGGGGAGAAAACCTCCAGGAAAAACAACTATAAACTACTGTAACGTATTCATAAAACAGTATAGTACAACAAATACAGAGGAAAAATAACAAAAAAAGGTATTACAGAGATGTTTTGGTGGTATTTCCAACATTTGGACAATTATCAAATATTTAGAAGTCATAGAAGTGCAGTCAAAGTGTGAGGAAGGGCATTCTTGTATTCTAAGTATTTTTTTTCAGTTTAGACATATGATGCTGTCAGATCAGAGTTATAAAGGACATTTGTATGGAAGATAAATTATGGTGAAGTATATAGGATTCTGGGTTAGCGAAAGTACAGGTAGACAGTATTGGAGGAATAGAAGTGTTGAGAAAGTAGCTGAGTAATAGTCAAAAGTAAGGAGAGGTGGTCAGACAATATTTCATGCAATATATACTATAAAATTTTAATGAAGGCTTTGCAGAAATGGTTAGCAAAGCTATTACAGGAAGTTGTACTTGATGGTATGAATGGCATTAAAGGGGAACATAAAAAAATATTTTTATTTTGTTGAAGGAAGTTGTGATGTACAATAACTGTGGTGGCAGAAAAAGTAAATTGTGTAGTATTATTAAGAAATATTTTATCAAATACCTGTCAACTGTGAAGTCATATAGTCATAGGTTGAAGAAATCCAGATTCGCATCCTTTACATCAAGAGGCTATGAAATTATGAAATAATTCCTATTTACTTGTTAATATTCCAAGCATTGCCACATTGTGGGTGTAAATGTTACATCTCAGGAAAAGGAATCCTGGATGGCTTGGAAGGCTACTGCCCTCATCTCCAAAAATGCTGAAATGAAGGTCTTCATTGGGACATGTTCAGACAGTCCGAAATGCATACCTGATGAAATTCACACCCCACCCAAGTCAGTGTCAGTGGCACAACAAATAAGTTACTTTTGGTGCAGAAGGCTGTGGGTTCTATTCCCACACTAGGTAGATGGATTGCTGACAATTGCATGCCCGTGGCACTCATCAAAAATAGCAGAGGGTGTTTCCCAATGCCCTGACCAGCCTTCCCCAATATAAATTCCGCTTTGGGACTTCTCTGAAAAAGGAGGCCACCAGCCTAGTCGAACTAACCCAGTCAAAAGTTAGATAGTGGGGGTAAGGCATGCAAAACAACTTCCACTAATGAGATGGGCAAGAGAAAAATTTTCTCTTTAGATAAGCTAGGATATGCTTTGGATCCAAATAAGGTGAAGTATCAGGTTGGAAATATGAGACTACATGGAGTCCTAACATCTACTGGAACACTCTAAAGTTGAACCTGGCATGAGGTACACTAAGAAGTGATGCTACTACAAGACCCAGCACCTAAAAACTGAGGTGAATGGATTTTCAAAATCTAATTTCATAGTCCTTGGCTTCTAGGGAGTGTATCCTGTCCTTTGATTTGCTAACTTGTAGAGCAGATCTGCTAAACTGCAATTAATGAATCTGAACAGCTGAAAGAGACACATCCACTGAACCGTGACCTTTACAAGCATTTACTGTAATGCTTATAGTAGAACAGAAAGATTCAAAACTCTGACCCAGACCAGAACCAAAACTTAAGATTTATCTAGAAGCTAGTGCACAGTGTACAGAAGACCTTTGCTCCTTGCAGCATCTGGTGGGCTATGATAATAGACATGCATTTCAGGAACAACCTGAGGGCTACGTTAAGACCAAACAGAAGGCTGCATAGCTAGTAGTGACTGGCTTCTCTCCAAAAGCAGAGAAGCCTTTGACTCCATCAGTTTTTATGTGAAGTAGGCAGGGCCAGTGCTAGTATTTTGGGAGCCCCCAGCAAGGTTCAAGTTGAGGGCCTTACTCAGGAGAATATCAAGTGTGACCACATTGCCATTGCACCCCCCTCCCCTGTCAAGCTCATCCAGCACCATTTAACCACTATAGTGTCACTCCATTCAGATTATTAAGAACTGATGTGCCAAGGTACACACTGGCATTTTAGTACCAATGTTACATTACGACAAACCCCTGTACCACAGCAAGGTAGCTACTCACAGGTACACACACTGACTGGCATTTAGTACCAGTGTTACATTATGACAAACCCCTGTACCACAGCAAGGTAGTGACTCACAGGTGCATGGACTGGTATTTAGTACCAATGTTAATTATAGCAAACCCCTTCCCCACAGCAAGGTAGTGAATCACAGGTACACAAACTGACTGGCATTTAATACCAATGTTATATTACAATAAACCCCTGTAAAACAGCAGGTAGCGACTCACAGGTGCATGTACACACTGACTGGCATTTAGTACCAATGTTACATTATGACAAACCCCTGTACCACAGCAAGGTAGCACTCATAGGTGCACACAGCAAGGTAGCGACTCACAGGTGCACACACTGACTGGCATTTAGTACCAATGTTACATTATGACAAACTCCTGTACTACAGCAAAGTGCCGACTCACAGGTGCATGTACACTGACTGGCATTTAGTACCAGTGTTACATTATGAAACCCCTGTACCACAGCAAGGTAGCAACCCACAGGTGCATAGACTGGCATTTAGTACCAATGTTAAATTACAATAAACCCCTGTACCACAGCAAGGTAGCAACTCACAGGTGCACACTGCAAGGTAGCGGCTCACAGGTGCACACACTGACTGGCATTTAGTACCAATGTTACATTATGAAACCCCTGCACCACAGCAAGGTAGTCACTCACAGGTGCAGACACTGACTACATACTCAACTGCCCAGATTTTCACAGAATGTCCAGATGTGACTCATGTTTGGTCTGTTCCTCACAATTAGTAGTTTTTTTGATTTTTTTTGTGGCAAATCATTGATGACTGAATTCATTAAATGACAGGAATTTCAGTTTAACTTATCCTTCAGAACATGCATGGTAACACATTTTATTCTAGCAACTTTTTCAGTTTATAAGAACAATATTTAAAATTTGTACAGATCTTTGGGGCTGTAACCCCATTATCTGTGGCTTTGTCCAGATTTTGTGCCATGAGATTGAGAGCTATGACTGGCATTTAGTAGCAATATTGTTACATTATGACAAGCCTCTGTACCACATCAAGGTAGCCATTCCCACAGAGGTACACAGAGACACCCACACTGATTCCCCACAAAGACACACACACTGACTGGCATTTAGTAGCAATGTTGTTACATTATGACAAGCCTCTGTACCACATCAAGGTAGCCAGTCCCACAGAGGTACACAGAGACACCCACACTTACTCCCCACAAACACACCCACACTGACTGGCATTTAGTAGCAATGTTGTTACATTATGACAAGCCTCTGTATCGCATCAAGGTAGCCAGTCCCACAGAGGTACACAAAGACACCCACAATGACTCCCACACACAGACTCCCACACATAGGACAGAAGCACACTAAAACAGAGACTCTTGCACATGGGACAGACACCCACACATGATAAAGACTGCACTACAACAAGACTGAACATTAACACCCACACAGACACAGGACAGAGGCACCCACCCGCACAGTACAGAGACAAGACCAGGACAATTCTACTGCAAGACTGAACATAAACCCACGCAAGATTAAGTCAGCACTACCACAAAACAGAACTGAGACACCACTCCCAAACACAAGACAATGACAGCAATACAGCAAGACTGAATCAGGCAGCATTAGATAAACTGACATCACTCAAGGCAATTACTGACATGCAGAATGGTCACACTGCAGATGTACACAACACAGCTATGGGACACAGAAAAGATTACAGACACAACATACAAGGGAAAGCCATGGGGATTACAGGGTCTCAGGCAGAAACACCCAAACAAACCCAAAAGAAAGCCATGGGGATTACTGAGACCAAGCTAGATGACTCAAACCCAAACAGAGAGCACAATGGGAATTACTGAGCCTGAGGGAGACAGACTCAAACTCAAAGAAACACACAAGAGAGCCACTGGGATTACAGAGCTTGAGGCAGACTCAGATCCATGCACAAGAGAGTAATGGGGATTAGTGAGTCTGACACTGGCAGACTCAAACCTAGAGAGAAAAAGGTGAAGACCAGAGTGTCATTCATCTTCCATGTGCATTTACCGCTTCAGCTTCTGACTGCTGCCACTTGTCTGTTCTTCCTGCACTTCTGTCCTAATCCCCCGATGAGTCCTGCCGCTCCTAAGTGTCCTAGCCTCCTGATGAATCCAGCCACTCTCCACGAGACTTGTCACTCCCCATGACTCCTGCTGCTCCTCACGAGTCCTGCCACTTCCAACAAGTCCTGCTGCTCCTAGCTTCCTTTGCCTAACATCCTGCTAGTTCCATAATCATGATCCTACCTGTGGGAGTAAGCAAAAAAAAAGTGAATACACAGCATACAAGCCACACTAAGGTGGTACCTGAAATTTACTGCCTGACAGCATTATAAAAGATTACTGGAAAGGAAATACGAGCATATACCTAGAGTTTTACTGGGATCTTATGAATTTTCTCCTGGACAAAGTCATCAATGTGGCTGCCATGTGATACACTTTTCCCCATTTCATGCTCAATTGAGAGCACAGCTAAGCCTGAAAGTCTCTCCTGACTCATTGACGAACACAGGTATGTGTTTGAGTCTCAGCTTAGAAAAGCTGCGTTCTGCAGTAGCCACTGTAATGGGTGGAGTCAAATAAATGCTCAGTGAAACATAAGTATTTATATATATGTCTTGCAAGTGGTTGCGAATGAGGAAATTTAACACAGTCTGTGGTGATGACTCATTATCAATCATTCGACAAAGGCTTTTAAGTTTGTGTCCAAGGTCAGAGTCATCAATGTCACAGTGGCCACTTATCCTGTTAGTTGTTCTTTCAGAGCCTTGTAGTGTTGGAGCAATGTGTCTTCAGCAACATCACTCAAGGCTTTAATATTTGATAAAAATCCAAAGGCCTTATTAAACTCTGAAAGCTGCTCAAACTGGTCAGTAAACGATTAGATTGTTGTGCTCAGCAGCACACTGAGGAACTCTACATGTAGTTTTACTGCTGGATCCTGTACAGTCTCATCTTCTTCTTCATAGTCAAAGAACTGCTTTACTTTCCTCTGCTGCTTTTCTTGAAATGTGGTGCCAACATTCAGTTCTTCCCCTATCTTGGAGGCTACGCCCATGGCATGTTGAAATCCTGCCTCTCTGTAATTCTTCAGCAGGTCCATAGTTGATGCCAGCACTTTGACACATGTCGAAATATCAACAGATGGACTCTGCAGAACATTGCTTGCATGATTTACCTCTTTCAGCACATCATACCAAATAACTAAGCATACAATGAACTGGTATGACATAAGTTCTGAGCACAGTCCCCTTGCTTGTTGATATGTTGCAGCATTATTTGTATGTACTGCTTGACATATCTCCTGTAATGCCCCAATGACTCCCTTCAACTGAAATCGTACGGCCTTGACAGAGTCTATCCTGCATTTCCAGTGAGTCTCTGACAGTGGCTTCACAGTGACATTTGTGTGGCATTTCAAGATCTGTCATCGGCTTGTTGATGCTGAACATAGTACGTAAATGTTCTGCAGACATCCAAAGAATGACACTTCCTGTAGTGATGAATGTGCTCCATCACTAACTATAAGATTTAAATTATGGCAGGCACACAGCACATAAAAAGCCCTTGAATTTATCTGCTTTACCTGGGCCAGCACTCCAGCTTGTTTCCCCTTCATGTTGCTGCCATTGTCGTATCCTTGTCCTTGACAGTCGTTAATGTCCAGTTGATGATTTTGTACATTCTGAAGAAGGGCTTCTGTAAATCCTGCCCCAGTTATATCATTCACAGGCACAAATCCCAGAAAATGTTCCTCAGCTGTGGCTGCAGTCCTTGAAATATCCACATACCTAACTACTACAGTCATTTGCTCTTGATTGCTGATGTCTGGCATGCAATCAAGAATCATGGAAAAGTACCTAGTGTCCTTCACCTTCCCTACAATGGTCCTTAAAATAGCATTTGCAATCAGCTGGATAACTTCATTCTGTATGTCCTTCCCAAGATAGTGATCCATTACCTCCTTATTCCGAATACGATGCAAATGTTTAACCACGGCAGAATCAAACTGCGACAAAAGTTGCACTTGGCCTAAGAAATTGCCATTGCCATAGCTGTCCAGGGCATCACTTGTACTACAGAATGCCATGTTCTGTGCTGCCAAGTATTGGACAATAGCAATAATGCATTCTAACATACCACGGCAGTGAGTTATCTACTTTTCAACCACTGCTTGTCTCTTATCGTCCATAGTCTGCTTACTCTTTATTGTATTGTCCAGTTCCTTCCACTTCAGCATGCATGCCCTATGCTCAGGTGCTCGGTCATGGCTGTGTAAAGCTTTGGACATCTCTCTCCATCCTATGTAACCACCTGACCTAAGAAGATGGTTAGAATGTCCAAATAATTTGCATGCAAAGCAAAACAGTGCATCCTTTGAGACTGAATATGTCAGCCAAGAGCGTTTTGCTCTCTCTCGATTAGGAAGCACATGGAAATAGTTCTCCAATGTAAATCTTCTTTTCTGCTCATTGACTAGGTACTGTGGCAACACCACTTGCACAGGTCCATGCTGAATGGCAGCTACCCTAAACTCATCCCTTATCAAGTCTGGCCAAGTTCCTAGATCCTCAAAAGATATACCTGACACTCCCTGCAAGTCATAGGCCACATCTGTCACTACGGAAGTATGGGCTCCTTCTGTATCAAAGTCTGGTGATCCAGGCAATGCCTCTACAGTTGAATCTGCATTCATTGACATGCTTTCACTCGTGGTAATGTATGTAGATCCACAGGAGGTAGCCTGTGGTGTAGCCGCAAGAGAGTGGTCACTTTCTGTTGGAAGGATGCTGGCCTCACAGTGGTCAGACTGTAATGCAGAACCATTGTGTTGTCCTGAAGGCAGACTTTTTCCTGAATCTCCCCTCTCTGATGACCCACAAAAGCATTTTATAATGGAACCCTGTCTGTTTGCATCCTCTTTCCTCTGCTGCTGAAGCTTTCTTTTTGCTGCCCCTGACAAATATGTACGCTTCATCTCTAACTGGGAATGGAAGTAAAGCAGAATTACTACACATGCAGACATTGGGTCCTTTTGTCATTGTGTTAGTAAAAAGCATTACACTTCAGTACATGCTATGCAATGTTCTTTGACCTACCTAGACTGCATAATGACAAACGTTAGCATTCTGAACACATTCTAAGGATGGTATTAATCTGTAGGCAGAACTGAAGATAAACCAGGACCAGCAGGAAAAAAAAACTGCAGTGCAGCCATATAAACCAGAAAAATGGATTAGGTTCCAAAGTCACATTACTATGACTGCAAGCACAAATGAATGAGCAACCTAATACTGAACGCTGTTCATAAACAAGCTATACAGTATGCAGTATTGTACCGTAGGCTGAAGAACTGCTGAGTAACAGTAACCAGTAGTGAAAAACTAATGTAGGCAATAGGTACAATTGAAGTGCATTACAAAATACATATTGCATAATGACTTGCATTGACATCAGTTACTATTGCAACGCAGGCAGAAAGACCGAAGAATGACAAACCAGTAGGCACAAAAAAGTAATGAGAAAGGCCCAGGTTATAGTTTTATGTTAAATACCTATCACTAGAGGTGAACTTGAGCTTTTTTTATACAATTCTTCCCCTTTCATCCCTCTAAACATGTGAAGAGGCCCCAAACAATGCAAAAGATTGGTATTACAAGCTCTCTGAAACAGACTAAAGTCTGAAAGAACTAATAATTAGGAAAGGCACAAGTTTGAAGGGGAACACACCAAACTATGAGGCAAGAGAAATGTTATGGTACAAAAAAAGACTACACATGCCCACTACCTCTCACTCTCTCTTAGCACATCTGAACAAACCAAAATCGTAGGTCGAACAAAGGAGTAAAATCATGGATTTGCTAGAAAACTTCATTTGTGAGGGATGTAGAAGGGGCACATACATTGGGAGACATTCTCACAACCCCCTTAACACAGGATCTGTGTACAAAAGCATAAAGCCAGGGAATGTACCATGCATTACGTGGAGGGTATGAAACATGAAGTCCATTTCTGCTAGTAGCCTCAGCCCTCTGCATTGTGCTATGCAATCATTTTGTGAGAGAGAACAACCCAAAAACAAAAAAACATCTGGACACACATTCTCGCAGGTTCTATCAACCTCCTAAACTGTCACCATAATTCAGACAGCCAAAAATAACTGCAGAAGAAAGCGTAACATCATGGATAGTTTAAAACATTACTATAAACTTAGATAGCAGGAGTATGCATTAAGATATCACTGCATTCTACGGAATTCACACCGCCCCCAGCTTCTGCATAATTTTGGATGAAGTGAAAACAAGCATAGCACTAACAATGTGCTTATACAGTGTGTGGCCCCACATTAAAAAAAATTCCAGGCAAACATTGAACACTGCAACATTCTCACAGCCGCTAACTACCCTCCCAACATTAGGCATTTTAAACAATGTACAGGCCCCATCAACCTCCAAATAGCATAATTCAAACAGCCAAAAAATAACTGCAGAACAAGCTGTAGCATTAGGGATAGTTAAACAGCACTATAAACCTAGATAGCAGAACAGTGTTTGCATTAGCATGCATTAAGATATCAGTACATTTTGCAGAATTCTCACCCCCCCCCCCAAAGTCTCGGCACAGCAGTTGTGGATGAAGTGAAAAAAAAAACAAAGGCGTAGCATTAACAATGTGCTTATGCAGTATGTGACCCCCCCATTAAAAAAAACTCCAGGCAAACATTGAACACTGCAACATTCTCACAGGCCCTAATCGCACTCCCAAACTTTCAACACATTAACTATGGACAACGAAAAAATTGTAGTCATTGCATCATTGAGCAGAACACTGGGGTTATAGACAATAGTAGCATAACAGAGTTTGCATTAGTATGCATTCAAAACATCTATGCCTTCAGCCACATTCTCACAGCTGCTAACTACCCCCCCCCTCAACATTAGGCATTTTAAACAACGTACAGGCCCCATCAACATCCTTACCTCTCAGCATAATTCAATTAGCCAAAAAATTGCAGAACAAGACGTAACATCAGGGATAGTTTTAACTGTGCTATAAACATAGATAACAGAACAGTGTTTGAAAAACTTGTAAAAAACTCAAAACCTACTGCAAATTCAGCTGACAATCTACCAGCAGAATTTCAAAAAATAGCAAATGAAGCCATCCTGAGTACTTAAAAGATCCATTACTGAGCAATATGTCCCAACCATCTGGAAAATATTATACATTATACCCTTGCACAAAGGTGGAAACTTGACAGAACTTACAAAGGCCCAGAGCATTTGTTTCCCACTAGCTGAACTCCTAGATGAATGCATTCATTCTCAACCAATAATTTACTTGCCAAATCCCAACACAGCTTCAAGCCTCATGCTGCAACTGCCCTCCTCAATTATACCAAAACCATCAATTTAGAAATGAATGTAAAATATGATCATCTGTCTTTCTCATTTTGTTAAAGGTCATTGTCAGAATCTCTCAACAAATTAATAACTACACTTGCCAAACTTAATCTCATTCCCCTAGCCCTCCACTGGCTCTAAAGCTACCCAACAGATCATAAACAGCCATAAAATGTCTCCAGGATCTACCCCCTCTATTCCAACTCACATTAGGAGTCTCACAAGGCTCCATCCTTGGTCCACTTCAGTTTACTGGATTTATTATCAACCTCAATACCGCCACATCCTTAGCACTCACAATCTAGTATGTTGACACCAATACACTTGTGTCACATCTACCACGCAGCAGGTCATGTCCCAACCCAGGCTGAAATAAGCTAATCTTCACCACTTGCCCCATACGCCTAAGACTATTGACTTAGACAGCACCTCACAAGACTGCCCACCTATCCCTACTCTAGCCAACTACAATATCCTTCTCTGTCCCATTATTTATCTCCCCTCCTTTTTGTCACCCCTATCCCATTCTCTCTACCTTTTACATATGCAGGCCCAGAGCAATTCTTTCCCCACTGGCTTAGCATACAGCATAAATACTACCAAAAAAAAATAATGAGCCAACTCTACCTCTTGCCCCCAATAACTAACTTACATACTCTCCTAACCAACGGGCAATCATAATTAAATGTATATCACATTTCACATTCCCTTATATTGTCTTTTGTACAAACAGATAAACCAAACTTATTTTACATATTTCTAGCACTTGTGTACTAAGATACGCATTTCTCCCTGGGCCTCCACTAAAAATGGGTTCTATCCCAGTCAGACTATCCAGTAAACAAATGTAAAATAAGTAAAGTAAAAGTGGTACAACCACAACCCTTCACCCACAAATCATCTTAGCACAACATGTCACTACACAAAAGTAAAATAAAATTGGTACAACCACAGCCCCTCACCCCTCATCCTCTTAGCACAAGAACTCTACATAAAAGCAAATTAAAACTGGTAAAACCAGTCCTCACCTCCCCAATCCTCATAGCACAAGAACACCACACAAGTGAAATAAAACTGGTAAAACCACAGCCCTTCACCCTCATTCTCTTACCAACAGAGCACTGCACAAACATAAAATAAAACTGGTACAACCACAACCTCACCCCCCCACCCTCTTACCACAAAAACTCTACACAAAACAAAAATAAAACTGGTACAACCACAACCACAACCCTCCCTCCCATCCTCTTAGCACAAAATCTCTACACAAAACCAAAATAAAACTAGTACAACCACAGCCCTCACTCCCCAAACTCCCCAAACCTCTTAGCACAAAAAATATGCACAAAAAACAAAATACAATTACCCCCCACAAGAAATAAAATTTAAACTTAACCCAAAAACTTACCTTTTATGCTTTCTACAGAAGGCTGCTTCCAATACTCTGTTCCCTCTTCACGACTGAAGGCTCACCTGCTCTGCTTGCCTTTCTCAGACCACTCAGTCCTTTTGAAATTGCCCTTAAAAGGACAGTTTTTCAGACCTTTTGAGAAATTGCCCTTAGAAGGACAGTTGAAAGAGGTATTCTCCAATGACCATGACCGCTCCAAAGGCTTGAATCTACCGCTGATCCGCTCTATGATGTAGTCCATCCTCACGCTGGTCCAAACCCGGCTCGATCTCCACACTCTGCTGCTAAGGAACACTCCTCTGTTTTAAAACAAGTGAAGTGATACTTAATAGCCACATGTGACATTTTAAAGGCAGTTTGGACAGGAAGTGCTTTGCAAGGACCAATAAGAGCATTGCAAAGCACTTCCTACTTTAAAAAAGGAAAGAAAAAAGACCTTAGTTCGCAGGCTGCTGCAGCCAATCAGATCCCTTGTTTCAGTGAGCAGATCTCATTGAGTGCAGCTTTCCAGCAAATCAAAAAAAACCCCAAAAAAATGGAAACACAGTTCCGATTTTCACGGTAACATCAGGGAACTATGCGGACATCCACGAAGAGCCGAGCCAAGGAACAGTAATGGTTGGAGCAACCCACGGCTGCTGGATGGGGGCCCTCATTCATGGGGAGGTAATCAGGGGCTCCCTACGGCCGTGGGTTTTGTGGGTACCTAATGCCGGCTATGGAAGTAGGCAGGCATCTTGGAGGGCCAAAGAAAATATCCAGTCTCTAAATAAGCAAGGAAAGAATGACAGCACCATAATCATGCAAAACGTTGCTTCGGGAATTAGGCTGTTTGGGCCACTTGGGTCAAGAATGGGCCTGAAGTCTTTTCTCTCTCATTATTACAAAAATATAATCTGTAGTAAAATGATAAAACACTGACCCATCTTGGTGGAATCTCCAGAATGTTGGATGGCTCTTTTGGCAGGAGGCTGTGGGCCTTCCTCGTTGTAGCACATCTCTGATTGATTGGGTCATTAGTGATGGGCATCAACTGTTGGAATGGTCCTTGTGGAAGAAGACTGTCTCTTCTCTGGATGCAACAGTCTTCATCTACCTCCATGTTCAGTGCATTACCATGTGGAGAAGTGTGTGTGTGTGTGTGTGTGTGTGTGTGTGTGTGTGTGTGTGTGTGTGTGTGTGTGTGTGTGTGCACTCAACTGCCCAAAGACAGGGACAACTGAGAAGAATTCATGGTGACTGCATGTGCTGTCCACCTGAGTAGGCTATGGCTACCCAAAAACTACAGAGAACAGGTTTCTCTCCAAGAGCTAAACTTCTCTAAAGATGCTTCGAGAGTTGGGATTCTAGCAGGTTTATCTTTTCTATCATCTGCCGTGCATAAACCATATTCAGGTCTGGCTCCTCTGCTTTCTGAAAAAGTTGCACTGAAGTGTTGGTAGGGGTTTTCTTCTTTTTCATACATTTTCAAAATGTCTCTTTGCCA